>NC_137455.1:41461609-41766063 GCF_964235325.1 Thermobia domestica | reverse complement strand
AAAGGGTATGATGGTAGACATTAAACTGAAATATTTCATGTCATTTTATCTAGAAAATGTATCACAGATATTGAGCAGAATTTGAACGAAGGTGTAGGGACTTTGTTTATATGCCAGAAATGAACTAGGGAGTGTACTTGATTTATTCAGCAGGTATGAACTGTGTCCGTAATTTCTTCTTCCGTTTGTCCAGTACGTCATAATATCAAAATTGCTGTAGTTTCCTAATCTTGTTTTGTCATTTCCATCTTTGGTTTGTTTCATTTCTTCTGAGTCTGGTTTCGCTGTCCACCTGTTCTCGTGACAGCAGGAAAAGTTAAGCATTGCGGATCTGGCTAGAACTTGGATGGTTTGGTCATTGGAGCAAACCAAATAGCCATCTAGTGAGGTGTTTACCCAGCATTGAGCGAACGTTTGGCGGGCCAGTAACATTTAAAAACATTAACGAAAACGTTTTAATATTAATGTGCAATGTTAACGAATGTGCTTAACAAAAAGAAAATGTCAAAAAATAAGACATTTTGCAATCGACACATGTCATTAGAACTGAACACATTGGAATGGATAAACGTCCTCAAGGCAGTTGTCGAGAAAATGGAGATATTTTTTCCTTATAAATCTTAAAATTGTTTTTGACAAACACGCGACTTGTTAAAATGAACTGATAATGAAACATGTACTCATCATTAATTTCATTATGATACTCTAAAGAAGACTGTATACTACTGAGACGTAACTGGAAACTATGATTAATACCCATACTTTAATTTTTCTTCAACTATAAATTGTTGAACAATTTATCCATTAGAACTCTGGAACTTACTACAAGAATAACTAAAACTATTCTGACAAGAGTATACATACTTAGTTATTACAACTAAAATGAATCAATTTCTGTTAAGAGAGCGTACGTACAGTAAACACAATTTTCTGGGAATGACAAAAAACATGGTTTTTCACGAGTCGGTTCGATTGATGAAAAAAAGAAAAATATGCGTAAATGTGCATGGTTACTGACTGTTTATTAGCTATATAGTATGTAACTGTGACTTATGGTTTAATCCACAAAAAATATTAAACTTTGTACACAGACGCCCTTTTAACAGAAAACATGGTGACATAAAATGTGAAACCAGGGTTTTTCTGAAATATATCTAAAATTTTAGACACTGTTACATTGATAGTATATTAATGAAAGACAGGGATACTAATAATAGTAATTAATAATAATAATAATTTGAAAGCAAACATATTTCTCCCCAAAATTACTTAAAAAAAATAATAATCTCTATCAGGATAAGTTCTGAATTAACACTTGTCGTCACTGTTTGCCTTACTCCGACTTCTAAAGTACTTTGAATCCATATCAGGAAATACTGAGGTTAATGCTGGAATATACCTTGACCACCTACATGCTAAATAAAAATCCTGCAAACCTTAATATTGTACCAGAATAAAAGGTGAAATTTTCTCACGGTATCTTTTGCGGGATCTAAAATTCTGGCTATAAAGTTCAGACTGATCTTCACCTGGTGTAACGCCAAAGCAGGCAGTTATAAGTTTACGTGGATTTTATTTATGTTGTTCGACGAGACATAATTGGGAATGCAAGGAAGTAGCATTGTATAAGAAAATATTGTTTTAATGGTAGGATTTGTATTTTTAACCCAAGCGAGTTTTCTTTAAGTTTTATTCCCCAAATTCCTGAGCGTTTGTTCAGATTTCAGTACAGCTGATACACCGACCAACAGGGCACTTTAATATCTTATAATATATCATAGTATAATATTACAATAATATAATTCAATGGCTTATATTTTCAACATGTTCCAACGAATACACTTCCATTTAACACAAATCTTTGCATCTACCTCTAAAATACTATTTTTTTAAAAGTGAAAATCGTAAAACAAATGTTATATACGCCCTTTTAACAGAAATCGATTCAAATACGGTGTTACGGTTTCGGTTTGTGGTGAGAGAAAGACGGGAAAAAGTACAAGAGAATTGCTTTATTTTATATTGCGAATAGAGTAAGGAATCATTTTCTCATCAACTAATATAATTTAATCAGAAAAGTAATAACTGTTATATCTAATATGCATGAAGGGAGGACGGAGGGAAATGTTTAGGGTATTATCAAGGCAGATGATCTCTTATAAACATCAGGTGAATTAACAGATATAAGATAAACACAGGTGGACGGATAATTAAGTCCAGGCAGGTGGCCGACTCAACAGGTGTAAGCCCGAAAAAGGAAGACAAGATGGCTTCCCAAACAAACAAGGAATGCTAGATCTTCCTCTTTTTAGTATATATATTTCAATATTCAGAAGATATTTCTTTCAGTTAATGTCTGATGAGAGTAACGTTAAGTTGTCGAAACCGTAACACTGTTTTATTTCTATTCATCCAATTTTCATCTAACTTTTACAGGTTTTTTGTATTGTGATGAATACATTTAGCTTAACGTCACATGGTCATATACGATTCAGCTTCAGCTAGTTCGTATGTAAATTTATAGAGATGATTCATGAATGCATAGTGATAAATAAGTGTAAATACCCTGGACAGAAAAGCTTTTGTTGTTTTCATAAAATTGTTCAGAGAGAAGATATGTATCAATGAACGGATTATATCAAAATGAATTTTTAAAAAAAGGGGGTTTCTTGTGGGTAATTCTCATCCGTAGTTTACGAGGAAACCGAGAAAAATCAATTTTGCATCATTATTAAATAATAGGTTTAATGCTGTTGGAATAGATTGTATGTAAAGAAAACAATACACTGCTAGCCAGGAATGCTTGCCAATAATAATATGCCTTCTGAACAATCTAGAAACAAATTTAGGTAATTCCTCTAAAGGTGTAACATATTGCAAAGTTGTAGCTGCTAATGGGCATAATGAAGAAGTTAATGACACAAATAGAATTTCAGAAACTTAAACCCAAACAAACGGCAAAATTTTAAAATAAATTCAAATATCTTCAAATATATTTGAAGAATCTATAAGAAATTTTGATGTTTATAAAAACTTTAAAAAAATAAATTTTAGGACAGATAAAAGTAAACTTATTTACAATCTGACAATCTTGTACAATAATTTACTACATTACTTTTTTCATAATTAATAGTATAAAATGTAGTATACTTCCGATCTCATTTATATTAATCTTTACTCATTGTATCAGTTAAGCAGTAACTTGAAGACATTATCGAAGATAGAAGGCCGTTAAACCTATATAATAGATATGTATATTTCCGAGTCACACAAAAGATGATTGCAGTCTATAATGGAAAAGTTCAGTCAGTTGTTGTAATGGGTCCATCAAATAATATTAGGATACATAGCCGATAGGAAGCGATGTTTGTCTTACGCTGCGAGACAATAAATTAGAGATAGAAGTTGGAATTCTATGAATGCATCTTGTGGCTAGACCACCAAAATTTATAGGCCTACGTGAGGTTCTCCACACACATTTCATCAATCTCAAGTGAAGTGATGATAGGTGAGTTTCGAAAGAAAGACTAACGTAAGTCATGTGGAAAGAATTACATTTTATGTGCCATAAAGTTAGGAATAAACCACAAAGACCCTTATGACCAAACGAGCTCTGTGTGTGAAGCGAACATTTTATTATGTCCAACTATTCGCATTACTCGACATTCACAAAAGTTTTAATTCATTATATTTTATCGTAAGTTGCTTCCCTACTATCAATCTTTATCATTACATACGAGTAAACTGAAACATCAAATGTATTTCAACCTACTCAACACACTGCAACTAGATACAGTAGTATTGTTAGAAGTGAGGAGTAATGTATTTCTTTTCATCCAATTTTCATCTAACTTTTACAGATTTTCTGTATTGTAATGAGTACATTAAATTTAACGTCACATGGTTAACTTATACAGCTGAATCATACATATAAACTTATAGAGGTGAGTCATGAATGCATAGTGATTTATGGTAATATTGTAGAATAATATGAGAGAAACTTAAGGAAACCTGTATGTAGTGTTATGTAAAATATAAACATATGGCCCGAGATCAAATCAGGAACCCATTATATTTGACACGAGTGAGTTACTGTTGAGCTACTGATGAGTTACTCTTGTATGTTTAATGTTGTTAACTACTTGAAATAGTTCATGTTGTCCAAAGGAAAAAAAAAACAAAAAAAAAAAAACAATGAAATGGAGAAGGTGTGAAGATTAAGTATTTAGGATTAACTGTGTAAAGAGACAAAAAAATGAAATCATTTAGTTTTACGTCCCACAATTATGCCGACTAGGCTAAAGGAGACGGTGATGATAAGAAATGAATGGAATGGTGGAATCAATAAAGTGAGAGGAAACAGGAGAACTCCGAGAAGACCCACGCACACGGTGTTTGTCCACCACAAAGTTCGCTTAGCGCGAGATGGGATCGAACCAGAGACTCCAAGCATCAGAGGTGAACGCTGAGCCACCGCAGCCCCAATGTAAAGAAGAATTATCAAACAATTAGCTGAAATATTTTTTTTTCGCACGACGAGAATTAGGTTTATGGAAAATATTTGAACCTCCTTTCCTTCTTATGATACGGATTTCAGTAAAAGTGTAATTATAAAACCCCATAAGATACTCTATTTTGGCAGAAATTTTGTATTCTTTACCCTGTTAGGATAGACCTCCTTGGCAATGTGACGTAATTAGAAACCTTGAGACCGTTTTCCGTGATGCGATCACAGACAACAAGTAACATCTATTACAATATGGTGAAAACACTTTTAAAAAATTGATCCTTCCCCTACCCAAAACAGGAATTTTAGAAAGTGCTGGGTTGCGCGTCCGCCTATTTGTAATGAGATATTTCTATGCAGATTTTCATCTTCCTAACTTGAGAAGCTTACGACATATTCTATTTGCCGCATTAAATCTGCATTCCATACTCCTTTACGGATATGCCCTTCAATCAAAGTAGTGATTGAAACGTAGCTCAAGGTAAATGCAAAGTATGTCCAAAAATTTTTTTTTTTTTTTTTTTTTTTTTTTTGTTTCAGAGTTTCCAGCTATTTTCGCTTCATATGATCAGAAACAACAGACAACATCACCTTCAATGCGGATGAAAAATATAAAACAATTGCCTCTTTTCTCTTAAAACAGATTTTTTTTCTTTTAAGAAAAAGCTGGAACACGAGTCCACTTATTTCAATTGAGGAGTTTATGTGCCAAACCTCATCTCCCTACCTTCAGGAATTTATATGATAACTCTATTCAGGGCAAAACATTTGAATTCCTTTTGCTCCCCTTAGAATAGTACCCAATGCAAAAACAATTCCTTCTTATTCATTACTTCCGTATCAAATGGCGTTTTCTCTGCCTAAAATCTTACGGTTCTAAAAAAAGATTAATAGGCCTGAAGTTCTGCAGAGAATCACTTCCACTCTTCCATATAAGTATACATATTTCTCCTTTCAGGAGCGGAATTTTGGAAAACGCCTTCCCTTTCATCTTAATTAAGAGCTTATGTAACAAGCTTCACATCCTCAACTTAAGCAAATAATTATAACACTGGTCGGCATGAAAATCCTCCCACGAGGGTGAAAGAGTGTACCGGATAGATTTTGAGACGCTGATTACGAATATCTCATCGAGAAAGTTCCAGCACGTAAGGTTTTTTGGTTCTGTTTCCATAATTGACAGAAAAATCGTATTTTTCGTATTTAATATGTGTTTTACGTTTTTGGAGTGCATAATTCAGAATTTTTATCATAATCCAAGAACTGTTATTAGGCTATATCCCAGGAACATTCTTTTCTCTAGCTCACGACTCCCCGGAAACGTACACCCTCCCCGAAACGTACCTTAGGTTGCAAAGATTTATTGTCGTTCCACACTGCATACACTAAAACCTAGGCGTTATTGACGGAGAAATGTTTCGTAAATAACTTGCGATCATTCGTCGTCTCCCTTTTGTCTAGACGATAGACAGATTGTTGAGAAAAGGCGCCAAGACATACGCCACGTTGTTGCGTGAAACAAATATTTCAGATTCGAGATGATCTTCGTGTTAGAAGGTGGTGTTACGCTGTGTCTGTGTATACCGTAGGTGAAAAATAATTCTGCGTGAAATATTGACGTTTGTGTTAAACGAACATGCCGAGAACTTGCAACAATTCGACAGATTCATTCTGCTACATATGTGGGGAAGTGATTTTCAAGGGACAAAGTAGACCATTGTCACCGTTCCTGAAGACAGCCTACCATCTGTACTTCGGGTGTAAAATCGGCGACCAGGATCGCGTTTGGGCTCCGAAACAAAGTTGTAACTCGTGTGCGCGTACTCACAGGATGGTTGAAAGGTACACATAAATCGATGCCGTTCGCCGTACCTGGCGCGAGCCCCGTGATTATGTTTTAGACTGTTACTTCTGCCTGACTAATATAAAAAGTTTCTCAAAAAACATGAAGCATAAAATACAGTACCCTAACTTGGATTTCGCGAGGAAACCTGTAAAACATGATGTTTGTCTGCCTGTACCCGTACCACCAGACTCATATACCCTGTGCAGTGTTTCATCCGATGAAGAACCTGCTGCTTGTGAGGATGTTGCACAATCTTCGAGTACACAGTCAGTTCCCAATTACGCTCCAGTGCCTGACACTAATGAACCACATGTGATAAGTCAGGAAGAGCTGAATGATCTGATCAAAGACTTAAACCTTCCCAAGTCTAAGGCCCTGTTGCTTGCAACATGACTTCAACAGTTGCATCTACTAAACCAAGATGTGAATATATCGATGTATAGGAAAAGAGAGGTAAGCCTAGTTCCTACACTGAGAAAAAAAGGACTAGGATTTCCGTGTGGATACATCGTATTTACGCGGGTGCGCTCCTTAAGTAATGTAATTTCATGTATAAAAGTACAGCAGGTGGGAACACCAAGCCAAGTCTGGAGTTCGGCGTCGAACTAGACCCGCTGTGATTGGATAATTTTATTCACATGATTGATTTCGTGTTAAAAACTATTACTCGTAAGGTAGGGAGTCACAGATTTAGAAAGAACCAAGAGGGAACACTCGTAGGAAGGTAGTAACAACATTATATATCTAAGTTACCACCGTCGGAATGGGTATGGCGTTAATTCTAGATTTGAAATGGTGGTCCCACAATACAAAATTTTCGCTGGACGGTGGTGTAGATCGTACTACTGATGAAACAACATTACTTAATGTGGTGACGCGCGTAACCTGGTAAAAACAGCATTTACATGCCGACTGGATTATGCATTTTTCTCCGTGTAATTTTACAAAGGATGGTGATTTTGTGTATTGCAGTCACATTCCATCGCTTATGGGACAACTGAAGTTGAACTACAACACTGAAGATTGGAGGCTATTCGTAGATTAATCTAGAATAAGTCTCAAGGCAGTGTTACTACACAATGGCAATGAAAAGCCAGCCATCCCTATTGCTCATGCTGTACATATGAAAGAAACATACAGAAAATAAAGTACAAACAGTTCCAGTGGTCTGTATGAGCTGACCTTAAGGTTATTGCCATCCTCACCAGTTTACAAGGAGGTTACACAAAGCACTGCTGCTTCTTGTGTCATTGGGGTAGTCGAGCCAAAGAACAGTACACCATCACAAAATGGCTGTCAAGGAAGCAACTGGTCCCAGGGGAGATGAACGTGGCTAATGAACGTCTTGTGGATCCGGAGAAAATATTCTTACCACCCCTTCATATTAAATGAGGGCTCGTGAAGGCCTTCTTCAAGGCCCTGAACCGGGATGGTGAAGCATTTAATCATCTCAGAAAACTATTCCCAAGACTCAGCGAGGCCAAGGCGAAAGAAAGTGTTTTTACGGGACCTCAAATGAGAGACTTTTTTTTGATACTACATTTTCTTCTAAGCTTAATGAAGTGGAAAGTGAGGCTTGGGAGGCCTTTCGAGAACTGTGCAGTAAGTTTCTAGGGAATCATAAGTCACCTGGCATTGTGGGCAGGTTAATTACTTCATTTCGTAACATGGGATGTAATATGTCCCTAAAGTTACACTTCCTGCATTGCCACCTGGACTTCTTCCCTGAAATTTACAGCTTGGGGGAGGTCTCTGACGAACACGGGGAAAGGTTTCACCAGCAAATAGCACCCATGGAGAGGCGCTACAGTGGTAAATGGAGTGTGAATATGTTGGCAGACTTCTGTTGGAATGTGACACTCGAGACACCCTGTAGTAATTACAAGAGGAGTAGGAAAACCAAGTGACACGTAAGTTTTAAACTTTAACTTTTTATGCAATTTTATCTGCATAATTTATATTGATATTTAAATCATAACGTGCAAATGATTATGGGTGGAGAATAGCATCTTTGGGCGGATATTGAAACACCCCCCCTTCTCCCTGGTACGTCCTGGAGAAAAGTGAGTTACGGATTCGAGCTCAGGAGCTCGAAACCTATTGGAATCACCTATTTTCGTTGTGAGAGCGAAAAAAAAGTCTAATTTTGCCGACCAGTGTAATTAGACATTTTCTGAATAAATAATGGAAAAATCTTACTATCGAAATTGTCCTAATTACCCGACTATCCACAGACTCTGAAATACATATTCTTGTGTTGGTTAAGAGCTACTAAATTAAATTTCAGATCTTTAACTTCTTTAGCGAATCCTCACATTAGGCACTTTTTCAATAAAAAAGGATATTTAAATATTGTAGATCTACTACCGTTCTCCGTCTTAAAAGTAAAACGTTCTAAAGTGCTGAAACATATTTCCTTATTTTCATATAAGATTTTAAATACTTAATGTCTTACCTCTAACATAAATGAATCACTATATTTGGCACTTTTTGAATAAATATTAAATAAATTGTTCTTTTCTGCCCCATCTGCAGCGAAATTTTCGAAAACACTGAAACACGTATTACCCTATTTTTATTTTAAAATTTCTATACTAAATTTCACATCTTCAAAACTCAAATGAATCCTTACATTTGGGATTTTCTCAATGAAGAAAGAGAAATTTGGATATTATAGAAATGACCAAATTTTTCCCTTTTATGAGGGAAACTTTCGAAAACGATAAACCATACACTCTACTAAATTTTAAGGCTAGTGTTATCAGAAAATAAATGAAGAAGAGAATTACCTCTTGATTGGCTGGTAATTTTCAATACATGACACTCCTTGTTGTATACAGGCAATTGCACGGCTGCATACGTAGTTTATAGATTCCTTTATGGAAGTCCTCTTGTTCGACAGTGTTGAGTTTCTTCGTCACATCCCTTTGAATGTCCTAAATTTGAGTCAAAATGTTTTCCTTTCAACGTGGAAGAGTGATTTATTACCAGCTCTGATTTTCTTAAATAATTCTGGGTCATTTTCGGCCAGTTGAACCCACTCCTGACACGACGACGCCTTTTCTTCTTTTTGCTCTGCTGTCAGACTATGGGGCACAAATCTGGAACAAATCTTCTTCTATAGATCTTGTTTCACTATCATCCGAACACTATCCTTTAAAAGTTCAAATCCTCTGTAATCTTTGACTGGCTGACAACGATTTTCAGCCAGTTTTTCCAGTACTTTTTCAACAGTTTCGTCAGTTCGAACGGTTACCAGACGGCCAGGTTTAAGGTCGTCCGTGAAGTATCATTGTAGTATCATTGTTGTAAGCTATTTAAAATGTCCACAGTCTCCGTGGCTGTTTTTGCCAAGTTTTACACAAAACTTGATGGCTACTCTCTTTTCCACTTTATTATCCATAAGGATCAAAGAAAAGACGGTTTACTGAAATCACTGTAACTCTCAAAATTCGAAACATAAATTTGTGAATTCCTCCAGGCCGGTAGCCAGTCTAAAAATGTAGGGGGAGGGGCGGTAGAAGTTAGGGGGGCAATCCAACCATATTATAGTTCATCACCATATTATAATTCATTTGCAAGCCTACCTTGAAAATTTCAGGGACCAGCAAAAATTTAGGGGGCGGACCCCCTAGACCCTCTTCAATACGGGCCTAAATACGGACCCTCTTGAATACGTCTGCTTTTGATGGTATCATGGATGGAGGAAACTGTAGTGCAGGTTGTCCAAACGCTGAATTCTGTGTTTTGCTTCTGGTTGCCATCTCCACACTGATCAATGGTATCGAGTACGTAACAGTCCACCAGAGAAAGTTTTCATTTGCTGAAAGTTAGATTGCTCTTCTGGATGGCTGGAAAAGAACATTGCTGTATTATATAACACGCAGTATACAACACAAAGTAGAAAATGCTTTAATCTCAAAACATCACTATTATTTATTACTATCGATTATATTTTCAAATTTCCAAAATAATACCACACCTCTACTCTACTTAATGCTTCAATTTACTTTCTGTATTATTTATTACACGTTGTATAATATATCACTCCTTGTGATGTACGCACGGGGTGAGTCTTTAAGTCAATATCCCCGAAATTCCAAAATGTTTGGAAATCTATTAAAATTTTATGCGATATTTTTATATCTTCTATATACTGTACATTACACTCCACAGTGGTCAAGAGACCCTCAAAACCTGGCCAAAATTACGTGACGCAAATCTCGGAACTAGTAGTAGTGCTGGATAGGCATTGACCTTGGGCAGTCATATCGACATGGGTGTTTCAAATAATAGCGTCCCGCAGTCTGTGACTGGCGTCCAATGTAAGAGGTTGCCTGTGCACAAAACAGCAGTTGTGTATCAGCTAGAGTTGCCAATGTTGTGTTAGGTATGTCCTTCGTCGACTGAACAAGGGGGTCAGGATATAATATATATGCAAAGCTTATACTTGCTGTTGGTGTGCGTAGATGTGTGATGTGATTGCAGTGTCCTGTTGGAATGAGCGTTAAAGGTAAGCGTAGCAAAGGAAACAAAAGTATGCGTGTATTTTTGTGTTTCCTTGTTCAGAATTTATTATTTTTCCTTGTTCAGAATTTCTTAAATCAAGATTTAAAGTCATCAGAAAACTATGAATTCAATTTTGTTATTAACAATTATAAGGAATTATTTACTGCCTTTGAACAGTTATTATATTAGCCTACTATTTTCTGTGTTTAGTACTATTATTATTTTATATTACTATTTTCTGCTTTTAGTTCTTTTCTACTTTTTATCACTTTTTTGAAGTCAGTTATTTTTTTCAATGAAAGTTAACATTGAAACCAGAAGATATACAGAATTCTACCAAATTTTGTTTCAGAATAGAATTGGAAGTAAGTGACATCTTTTGTTGAAATGTGGAATTCAAGTCAGAAAACCGGTTCTCGTTATCTGTAACGTTTTTACTATTGTAACTTCGATATAATCCGGTAAATAAGGAAAAGGATAATGCACTTTGTGATTAAAAGATGCCATTTGACAAATAACTCCATTGAACATTTTGAGAATTGAAGTCCCTTTCTTGATAGCCAACAGATATTCCTTTCTAGTTTTATTCCTCAACCTTCAAGATTCGGCATCTAAAATACGATATCTGAGTCGTGTGGAATGGGTTTGCATCGATTTCGAAGCAGTGTTTCTTCCAGATCGGTTTTTGGGGAGGCACTGTCCTCCCCGAAGCTCTGAGAGTGCACCCCGGCGGAGACCAAAATAATACGTCCTTCGTATAATAATAAATAGAATATAACCTGCAGTGCCTCCTCGGAATACTAAGTGTGCCCATCCAGAATATTGTTTCTGAAAGAAACACTGTTTCGAACTCCCTAAGGCACTTCTCATACAATTTGCAAATATCTGAGATATTTAACACTATAATGACCTCTGAATTCTCCTGTTCCTCTCTAATAAACGATATTAAATTGGCTAACACTATGTCCTCTAAACGTTTCGCCTCTAGTAAATTATTTTCTCGAGCATCCAAACCCCTCTCAATGTTCCTAACTCCGCTTAGAACCTTGTAAAACAAATTGAGTGGTTCATAACATCGAAGAGAGTCATGCTTTGTACTTCAATTTTACAGATAATATTTGTGTCTCGTGATTAATTTCTACCTGCACGATCTCTTTAATTTATTTAATCTGTTAAGGCTAAATGTGACGGGGATTGCCTGCAGAGCTGTGGTTACTCCACTTTGAAACATAAGCATGTAAAGAAAACTGGAAGTACGGATATAACATGTGTCCGGAATGGGATTGACAGTTTTTAAAAGTGTATAGTTTTAATATGGTCAGAGATACAGAAGAAAAAACATTTATATTGAAGGAAAATACTTTAAGTTTTGTTCATCAAATTTTCACACTTGAACAACTACCGGTGACGGCACTAGTATCGCCGATAAACAGAAATGGCGTCGGCAGTCGAAAAGACACAATACGTATAGTGGTTTACAGAGACAAAAAGTGTTATTCAAATTTTCGACGTGTTTATCACAAGGATCCTCCATCATGCAACAGTATTCAGGCGTGAAAGGATCAATTTTTATCAACGGCGAGTGTAGTGAAACAACACAGCGATGTTAAATCGCGTGTGCCAGAAGAAAATGTGGAAGCAATAAGAGAGTGTATCTCACGTAGCCGGAGGAAGTCAATTCACGCAGCGAGCAGGCCATTGGCAATTCCAAAGTCAACAGTGCACGATGTGGTACACAAACGATTACGTTTGCCCGAGTATAAGGTGCAATTGTTGTAAGAAATTAAGCACAACGATAAGCAACAGAGACCAGCATTAGCTACTGAAATTCAGGACAGGATTGATTATGATCATAATTTCCTATTAAACGTTGTTTTCTTTGATGAGGCAACTTTTCGCTTGTCTCGCTGTGCTAACAGACACAGTGTTAGGATATGAGGATCTGAGAATCTGCAGGCGTACATAGAACATTTTAGAGACAGCCCCAAATTGAATGTTTGGTGTGCTTTAACACATAATGCAGTTATAGGCCTCTTCGTTTTCATAGAGCAAACCATAACAGGATATTTGGTCTTACAAGGTACATTCGCGAAGTGTCCCCTCAGGATTCGTAAAAAATTGATTTAAATGCAAAGTTCTACGCGGCCCAAAGTGTATTGTACTAATTTTAGCGGCCCATACGGGTAATTTGCATATTTATGGGCCTTCATATATCTGGATTTCATACACTACTATAACGCTTGGTCACAAAATTGCTTTCAGTTTCTTTAGATGTAACTGAACATGAATGTGGGCATATGCAAAACAAATTGGATCAAGTACTGCTTCTCTGACACGTGTTATCCACACCAGCCGCCATCTTGGATCTGCCATATTGGATTCAGCTTTCGGTTTTTCAAACGGGAATAGGTACATGTGATACATCAAATTCATACACATTTTTTTCGGAGATTCATTGGTGTAGTGAGTTTTGCGGTAGCTTGTACACTTGCAAGATATTACATGTTAAATGTGAGGCACTTCACAAATTCAATCATTAAAAAGTTGTGCAGAGCCCCGTATGTATATGTGATCTTTTATGTGATTTATTGTTGACGAAATGTTTTCTAAACGTACATACAGACAGACACACAGACGTAAATAGGATATGGTAGAAATTCACCAAAATCTGGTCGTATCTAGATTTACATTAGGTATTTTGTTCGTAATACAATACTTCCTTGTTATAGTATAACGTGGAAGTGATAACAATCACTCACAGAAATGTTGTAAGATTATGACACCAATGTTGTAGAGAGTTTGTTTATACCTACAGTACTTTTCCAGTTAGAAACTGTTTTGATTTGTCAACATCAAAAACGTAAGCGTAACTGATATTACTCTGCAATGTCTATTCGCGAAGTGCCAAGAGGAATTTAATATCTCGCGAATGGTACAAGCTACCGTAAAACGCACTACACCAATGAATTTCCGAGAAAATTTTGTATGAATTTGATGTATCACATTCACCTATTCCCACTTGAAAAACCGAAAGTTGAATTCAATATGGCGGATCCAAGATGGCGGCTGGTGTGGATAACACTTGGCAGAGAAGCAGTACTTGATCCAATTTGTTTTGCATATGCCCACTAAGGAAATTAAAAGCAATTTTGTGACCGAGAGTTATAATAGTGTATGATTGAATTCCGGATATATGAAGGCTCATAAATAAGCAAATTACCCGTATGGGTCGCTAAAATTAGTACAATACATATTTAGCCATGGAGAACTTTGCATTTAAATCAGTTTTACATGAATCCCGAGGGGACACTTCGCGAATGTACGTTGTTAGACATGCTTCAACACTTTGCTGTTCCCAGTTATAACATTTGCAACCTCAAGTGATATTCCAATTGGATGGTGTCCCGCCATATTGTAGCTTACAAGTGAGGAAGTACCTTGATACCAAGTACCAAGTGTTTGTATATACAAGGTTCCAAAAATAATTTCTGAGAATTCTATGTAAAAATCAGAAAATATATATTAAATCTTACAAACAATGCCTTGAAGGTAGCCACTTTTGCTTGTATACATCAATTCCAGTGATTTTCTCATTATTGGAAGTCTCTTGGCTGTAGAGTGTTCACGAACTGGTGGGCTTCCGCTTGGGTTTCTTGTAACTAGTTCAAACATAGTATTTTAAACGTAATTTCATTTCAGATAAATTGTAGAGAAATTGTAAATGACTAGGTTGGGGATTTTACATGGATAGGGATAAGTTGTCATATTGTTGTTTGACGTCAATCCATTGATGTTGCGGATTGTCGCTCAAGAGACAAGGAACAAGTTCTGCTGAAATTTGTCTTGTGTTCAGTTCACGTAGAATTCGATTATATGTTCCTATGGCAGTGTAACTCATTCACAAATATCATGGATTTTCTGCCTTCGGCCTTCAAGTATATTTGCGATGGTTCTCGGAGTTGTGTATAATGACAATCGATCCCAATGGTTATCATCCTCAAAAGATTTTCGGCCATTTTTAAATGATGAAACTAGGAATGAGCAAAACCGTTTTATTTAATAACCGGAAAGCTGTTAGTAGAAAAATTCGAAAACTGGAAACGTGACGTTGGTTTTCTTCGTAACCAGTTTTTATCTTAAAGAAACAGTTTGGGTTTTCGCTTTTCGCCGCTTCTGTTTTTTCCAAAAGACTTTTGGGTTTTTACTGAAAGCCGTAATTGCTAATAAAACTCCAACAGACCAAAGCAGTATATATATATATATATATATATATATATATATATATATATATATATGTGTGTGTGTGTGTGTGTGTGTGTTACAGTTTCGGCTCTAGAGAAATATCTAATTAAATGGAAGATCTGAATGCAAGAAACTCCCACTTTCTTTGTACAAAACGTAAACTTTTAATTGGTTTACTAAAAAGCAAATTTCTAATTAGATGTTGTCATTTCTCTTCTTATGCACCTGTTTATAACTTTTACACCTATTATAAAACGTTTAATTGGTTAAGAAGGAAGCTCTTAATTAGGTGTTTGTCATTTACACTTTCTAATTCATCTCCTAGTATCCTGTTGTTGTCCATTATCATATTTTATTAACATTGTACGCCTGTTCTAATAACTCCTGTTGATACTTTTAATTCTTTCTTTCTATTTTGTCTATCGTCTTTTCCCATAATCCATGTATCACAAGTGCACTAGACCAACTCTTCAACTTCTCTTTCTTATGAAGGACAAGATAGTAGCAGAGTGTGAAAAACATAGAGAAGATAAAACGTGCCCTACAACAGATGAAAGACAAGCGAAAGTACAATATCGTTCAGTGTCGATGTAAAAACAATGTTCCCAAGCATTAAGAGGGAGTGTGTTAAAAACAATATAAGAAGAAATGGAATATAAGATTTCAAGAGAATGGGAAAACAAGAAAATGTTCAAGGCCTTAAAGCTGATATGAGAGAATAGTGTATGCATGATGGGCAAAAAAATAAAAAATAAAAAATGGTGAGGATAAAAGAGGGGCTAAGCATAGGTTCGAGACTGAGCCCGCTGCTAGCAGAGATCGTAATGAACAGGTGGAAACAGGAAGTGAAAGAAGAAGGAAGACAAAATCTTATAATGTTTTGTACATATGTAGGTGATTGTCTTGGAATATGAAAAGGAATTAAGAGAAAGTTGAAGAAATTTGTTAAAACAATTGAGGACGAAGAAAAAGGGATTGGACTAGAAATAGAAGTAGAAGAAGAGAGGAAACTCGACTTCATGAATATGACAATAGAGAAAATATTAGGAAAATTCCAGAGGAAATGGTAGGTCTACAGGAAAGAATGCGATGCTGAGATATACTGCCATAAGAAGAGTGATATAGACATGGGGACCAAGAAGAATTTTATACAGAACATGAAAAAGAGTTTAGAAATGATACATAGCGATGAGGAAAGAAAGAAAGAAGATAGAAAGATTGTGCCAGTTATTAAATTGAAGCGGATACAGGAGAGAAGGTTTAAAAGAAAGAGAAAGAGGAAGCAGCAGAGGAAGAAGGAAAAAGATGGTTTGGAATTGAAAGTTTAGGCGATAAAATGGATCTCCTTAAGAATCTGTTGATGAAAGAAGGGACTGGATGGCAGCAATGATACAAACTTGCACTCGTACCACTTCAAAATTGACGTGTGTCTAGGACCCTAATGTTGAAACCTTCGTCTAAAAGCGTAACTCCTTAAAACTTATTCTTTAATAGCGACACAACACAACGAAAGGAAATACATTTACTTTAGCACGTTATTGCATAACAGTACAGAAACATAAAAGCTTCACAAGTGACCTCTAGCAGAAACATCAACTGCCTCTAAATATCCAACAATGAACCCATATTGACTAATCACAAAGTAAACATAAATGAATTTATTTTTTCTGTGTTTGATCCCATTCCTTATTGACATTATTTTCCATTGTTGTCCATTATTGAAGTGCACAAAAAATATTTGAGTATTTCTTTCAAATGTGACCAATTTCATTTAAATACAATTATCCAAAGCGATAATATGATAGTATTTTTATGGCCACGCTGTATGATATATATATATGTGTGTGTATGTTTGTGTGTTTGTGTGTGTGTAGCAATCTTGAGTTTTATTAACAATCTTGAATTTCCCAAAGCTATAATGAATAGTTTCATCATGGACATTTCCAAAAATGGGTTCTCCATTACAGAAATACCTATATACAACCCTGAACTAAATTTGCAATCTTTCAATTAATTATTTCCAGTTAATAAATGCACTCTAGTGGTTTTTGATTACACTACTACTTCATTTCTTCTGGATTATATTCGGAGATCTTAGATTCATTCTGTTAGAAATAACATATAGATTATATTTTTGGTAGATAATCTCTTTGTTTTCCGAGTACTGGTCCGGAAAAGAGTAGAGTGTGTTACAGCGTCTATAGAAATGAATTTTGTGCGGTTATTTTGTATATGCAGTGTGCTAAAGGTACTTTGTTGTAATAGCATGGGCATGTTAAAATTCCTTCCCCGTAGTTCACAAAGGGGAGATACGAATCTCACAGCCAGAGTTCCTTTTCTAATTAGGCTAACACAAAGAGAAGAGTATTACATTTCACTTAGTCAATACCTTCATACAAAGCCTCTTGCAGAGGTATGCATTGTTTCTGAAGTTGATTTCATAAATAGTGTACAATGAATGAAAAGGAGATTTTATATCCCACTTGTTGCTTTACATTAGAACCAATCGGCTTTGTGTATATGTAACATAAAGAGATGTTTGCAGTATTTTTCCTAATTTCTTTTGTTCATTTTGAAGTTAGCCATTGTGTTAGCTTACAATGAAACTTAATGCAGTATATGTAAACAATACAACATATGGTTAATGGGTTATTTGATATTAAAATAAAAACTATATACAGGTAGGATTTCGACAAATTGTTTAATGGTACCTAATGAAATGGTAGCTTGTGGCGAAGAAACTGAAAGAAGGCACATATACTAATTATCTTTGATATAATAAGTAAATACATTACTTGTCTTTATAGAAGCATTATGTTGTGAGGAGAAAATGCATTGTTAATTTTGTACAGAAGCAGTAACGCTAGTCGGTAAGAGCCCATTCACAATCAACATTAGTAATGACGATAAAGTTACTACAGTACTCCATACGGTACAATAATATACGGTAATCAAGTTTCAGGCCCTTAAGTACTTATTTACGATGCAACATAGTACAACGGAATAAGGATGGAGATTATGATATACCTAAGATCCCAAAGTGTCCACATCTTTGTTAATATGCTCTGAGTTAATGAATTAGGAAAAATTCTCTAGCTGACATGAGAAAATAACAAATATAAAATTAAGTTCATACAATCAATATTTTATCAGAACTGGAAGTACACATCGATAATGAGACACAAGACTTAAATTATAATGTTTCTGAAAACCAATAATTGTACCATTTGGAGAATTGTCAAGAACAAGTTCATACTTCGACCATACAAAACTCAAAGATGTTGTCGATTACAATTCATTCTGTTGCTGAAGCTAAGATTAATATAAGTTCGAGTCCTTACATCTAAACGATTTCACCACATTTGATTGAAGATTACTTATGAACTGATGAAAACTTCGATTTTCTCTGAGAGAAGGTATAGCCATGAGACGACAATGGATACTGTATAGTCTCAGTTTCATTCTTACAATACATTGTGAATGCAGTTCAGCTGATGTATGCTTCAGAACAACTCTACAAGAAACAACATGGATGTTTGGAATGTGGGCTTAACTGGTTAGTAACTGGATTTTCCGTTTTCACACTCTTTGATTCAGTAAATGCTGTTTGGGCGGAAATATAAGCTCTTCAGAGTCATAAAGATCCAGCAAGTAGTGACTACAGATACATACGGAACAGAAAGTAAGGTGAAAACGCTCTCATTGATACATTTCGCAACAGGTGAAAATATTCCAAACAATCATGAACTCTCTAATGTCTTTCTTTGTTTTGAAGGCTGGACAGTAAAATGCACCGAATGTTAACTAGCTCCAATAATGAACACACACTAGTAGATTTATTAAAATTTGAGGATAATGAGATTAAGAAGAGTGAATTATTTCATGAAAGATCTACAGGGATATAAACACAGAACTGTTCGCTTTAGACTTCAATGCGTTACCTCTAAACTATCATTTATTATTATTGTTCTCTTTTCTAATGGAAGGCAATATAACGCGTAACGCAATTTAAAGTATTCATTAGATGTTCCATTTTTGAAGTACTGACAATGTTTTAATGTTCTCTACTGTTAGTGATTCCTCACTAGTAGTAGCGTCGGAAGTATTTTTCAGCTGGGGGGCAAACTGATTTTGAAATACTGTCTTGAAAATAGACCGGGGAATATAACATAGGTAAGATAATACGAACATATGTTCCTAATGTAACGACAATTGGATTTGGTTGGACAAGTAATAATAACAATAACAATAATAATAATAATAATAATAATAATAATAATAATAATAATAATAATAATAATAATAATATAATGCAGATGTAAACAGTTTTATGAGGGTTTCCATCTACGAGAAGCATCTTGATTTACATCAAAAGATTTAATCCAGTGCCAGTTTTGTGCTGGATTTTGGTATGTTGCAGAAATTTTCAACCATTTAAATCACAGTTAAAAACATATAAAATAGTAAAAATTGTACTACTTACAAAAAATTGCTGTTTGTAAATACAGTTTTTACCATTTTATATACATATTTTTTACTGTGTGTAACTGTGTTGGAAATACCCACACGGGCATTATTCGGACAGTAGAGTTCGCTTTTCTAATGTGCTCTGAATCTGTCTGTGGCTTCTTTCCAGTTCTTGAACCCTATGGCGAGAAAAGTCAATTCAGCTCTTGCATCAGCATTTTACCTGTCAAATGATATGCCTTATACAATCAAAATAAAACATAATTTTTGACTGTATCATAATGTAACCAGGGAATGTATGAAACCATTCCGCGTAGCGTGCAGTACGTGAAAAATTGATATCCTTAATCGGCTGAGTTTTATTTTCTAAAAAAAGGAATTTCAAACGTTTTCCCGTGATTGGTTACACAAGATCTTTCATCAGGTTCTTTAGGCAAGTGCTGTGTGGGAGTTTTGGGGGAATTTGTCATAATTTGCCTGACGCTTTGCTCAACTTGCTGCTTGGAAGTGCTCGTGGAATACTGTACTTCAAGTGAGGCACATTGCAGAGAATTCTGAGATGCATTTTGTTGTGAATTTTCTGTACCAATGCTGGCACTGGTTTTTGTTAAGGTTTTTTCATAAACAACAGGAAGACTTGAATTATTCGAAACTGTCTTTGATGATGATGTTAACCATGTGTCAAGAAGGGTTCTTTTTCGGTTAGACATAAAGTAAGAAATAAAGTAAGGAACACATGTGTAACATAAATTCCCTTGCATCCCAACATAAACAGCAAACGATTTAGTAATGCAAAGTTAACTCTTTTATTTCAATGTCAGACTGATTTACAGGTTTTAGCACTCTCCTACAAGGCCTAAGTGATCGTTATGTGATTTGAGTAGTTAGGGGGTTCAGGCGATCGTTAATGCGCAAACTGAGTGCTCCTTCCGAGAATTTAATCAATGTTCACTTTGCTGTCTGTTGTGTTGGTAAAGCAACGATAAAAGAAGTAAAGAACCCAAACACAAATATCACGTGAACCAAAATTTCAACTAGGTGAATAATAATTGTGGGCTGAAAAATTGTTGCTAAGGTTCACCAAGTAGTAATTAGACCATCAACTTTCTGGATGGGATAAGATTTGAATTTTTATGGGCCCTTCAGTAAGTTTGGCTATACCGGCCCTTCACGTGACTGAGGGATGACGTCTCTCGGCGAGTACACAATCAGGGAAAGGAACAGAGGGAGAAAAAGAAGAAGTAATGAGAAGAGAAATTCACTGCCCATATAGAATGTGCCATCCCAGCATTTGCCAGGGGGAATCCGTGAAATAAATTCAGTCACGATGACCGGCCTCGGGATCGAACTCCAGAGGAACACCAAAACAAACAGTATTATTACACCAACGCGGTTAGTGCACTATCTCAACTACGAACAAATATACTAAGGTATATAATTTCTAAATGTTACGATATTCTTTTAAAAACATTTGTACTGCATATATTTATGCAATAGCAATTTCTGATTCCCACTCTCTTGTTTCTTTTTGTTCAAGAATGCTATAGTTTTTTACTTTAAAGAAAGTACTCTCGAACTCTGGTATGATTATTGCAATTATTCCATTAGCGTTACCTAATGATAATTAAAAATATTGATTCTGATATTTTTACATACTACTCATACATAAGTAGGTCATAGAGATAACAATTACTGATTAAATACAATCCTTTGCACAAACGCTACTACAATTATTGCTACTTCTATAAGAATGAATATAGGTTACTCATTTACATCCAGTTCTGTAGTTTTATTTTACTTTTTCTTTGTCCAAAAGTCATATATCATGGGCCAAAGTTTCACCTTATGCTTGCACTTTAAATATGAAAATGTTTAATAGCTATTCAGGAAACAGAATTACCAATATTACGATGTTGATAGTAAATGTATTCACGGAAGAACATGTGAACTCCGTCCGCCCCCTTTCACGAAATCAAGCTTTTTCGCTGTAAATTCTCATTGGAAGTTAGGCAAGTACGCAGGAATTTATTTCGGAAGGGGCCCAAATCTTTTCGAGGGTCAAAATCTAACACGAGTATACTATAGATTATGTTAATTAAATATACAAAACATTCAG
Source organism: Thermobia domestica (assembly GCF_964235325.1). Classification (NCBI taxonomy): domain Eukaryota; kingdom Metazoa; phylum Arthropoda; class Insecta; order Zygentoma; family Lepismatidae; genus Thermobia; species Thermobia domestica. The sequence continues at coordinate 41,744,376 of NC_137455.1, read as the reverse complement.
GATTTCGGGGGGAGGTCCGCACCCCTAGGACCCACCTCCGCAAACATCTTTGTCGGAAGTGTCCTTGCTGATGTTTGTGAACGTGTCCCCGTCCTGTCCCCTCTTCAAGCAAGAACGTCCTAAATACTGTCATTCGTTAGTGCTCACAAGGGATACATATTTCCTCACTATATAAAAAAATTTAAATGTCCTATTACGCATTTAAACTATTACCGGTATATTTTTTAAACTTTGAAATCTCGATCAACGACTCGTTTGTTAATGTTAATTAAATATACAAAACATTCAGGATTTCGGGGGGAGGTCCGCACCCCTAGGACCCACCTCCGCATACATCTTTGTCGGAAGTGTCCTTGCTGATGTTTGTGAACGTGTCCCCGTCCTGTCCCCTCTTCAAGCAAGAACGTCCTAAATACTGTCATTCGTTAGTGCTCACAAGGGATACATATTTCCTCACTATATAAAAAAATTTAAATGTCCTATTACGCATTTAAACTATTACCGGTATATTTTTTAAACTTTGAAATCTCGATCAACGACTCGTTTCGTATTGCAGATCTACGATTACTTAAACAACAATTCTTAAAGAATTTACAGTGTTTTGAGAACGTATACCAATGGAAATAAAGTAAATTTTTAATTCTTTTTCCTAAATCTTTCTCTCTAACATAGGGTCAGAAAAAGCAGTCGGTCTCGTATCTCAAGCAGAAAGATGAATCTGAAATAGGGAATTTTTTCACATTACCATAAAAAAAAGTTCATATAATCGCTCTTGTGTGATGTTTTTACAGTCTGAAAGTGGAGGAGCAAAACGGATATCTTGCTCTCCATGAAAATTTTGAGGGGGTAGCTGCGCCGTGCGCCCCGGTTCCGACACCCCTGCTCACTAGATAGAAAACGCTGCGAAATTTTAATATACTGCTCTCGCTTTTGAGTTTCTTTATGCGTTTAGAGATGCCTGGTTAACATCAGTTCGTCAGCTTATTCGCATTTGACAGTTTTATGAACGTACATTCGTTCCGTCCTTCTTTTGAGTGCCATACATCTAGGTAGGAGTAGGCCATAATTCCAGCAGTCATAACTCCCACACTAGCTAAATGTTAGCTATGAGGGTTAAGACTTAGACCTTTTTTAGGTTACACTCACTTTTAATGATATCAGGTTATCGAAGTAACAAATGGTTGGTTGGATTGGAATTTAATATCCGTTTCAACATTGACATTATATGAGACATAAACCTACAGTTTAAGGTGCAATCCAAGCGACCGTTAATATATTCAATTTTAAATTTTTTCTCACTGGAAATAGAACCAGAAGCTCTGTGCACAAAAGTTTCGAACTAGTCATTAGATTAATAAGGATGGCAATGAGTGTGCAAAATTAGTTCACCCACATTGCTCTAATAACGTTTTTTTAATGGAATGAAATGAAATCTTTGAGTTTTACGTCCCACAATTATGCCGGTTAGGCTAAAGGAGACGGTGACGATTAGAAATGAATGAAATGGTGGAATGAAGAAAGTGGAAGAAAACGGGGAACCCCGAGGAAACCCACGCAGAAGGTGTTTGTGACTTTTTTTTTAAATCACGCCCAATGATTACCCTACTGTATCTAGAAAAGAAAAAGATTTAGGAAATCTATATTATGTAAAGTGTCCTTTCGACTATATTAACCCTGAAAAGACTAGGGGCGTATAAAGTGTCCACACTTTTGAAATTTAGTCGTGACCATGCTTTATCCCCTGATCGATATTTTAAATTTATGTCAGTAGATTTTTAAAATTTGTATTTTCTTTTCTTATTCACTATGAAAGACAATGAACTGAAAATTTTCATCGATGTTTGGCGTACGACATACCCTCGGCTATTTCTTTTCTTTTTGTTTTGTCTTGTAACCAGTGTTGCCATCTAATTCCCATATTTTTTTTTTCGAAATGCAATTAAATCTTTCAGTTAAACGTCCCAAGAATATTTCTTTTACGCCAAGGGAATCTACCTTTAAAACAAGTGAATGGTGATGGAAAGTTTGGTGGAATGAGGACGTGAGAGAAAATGGGAATATTTCGAGAAAACCGACGGACATAGTGTTGTTCACAAATGTTTCGAAATAGGAGAAAGCTTTTCGAGACAATATTGGAAATTTCCCCTCAGAATTCCCCCATTATGTGCATCAAAATACCATACTATACACCGTTCGGAAGTTTGCTCCCTTACATTACCAACGTGCTGCATATTCCAAAACGGCAATTACTGTACATGCCAAGTAAAACTACTTTTCTGCGTGGAGGTGTCCAAAATATTTAACACCCTGTGGCGCGCAAACCTACCGTATATTAATGATATATATATATATATATATATATATATATATATATATATATATATATATATATATATATATATATATATATATATATATATATATATATATATATATATACAGTGGACTCTTTTTAATTCGAAGTCCAAGGGGACACGAAAAAACTTCGAATTATCCAAAATTCAAATTATCCAACAACATTCATATTCACATATGTAACAACAATCAAACCAAAGTACTGTGCATCAAAAACATATTCATATGGTGTAGACTTTACCTTTACAGCAGCTTATTATTTGCGTGATTGAATACCGCAAACTAACAAACGACATTGACTCCAAATAATTCAAATTACGTGTACAATGGAAAATATATTTACGTACAACACTACAACATACATTGAATAGCCATAACAATTAAACACTAGTAACAATTTGAATATTCTGTTCTTACTTTTAAGAAGTCGTAAACCTAATTTGCTTAAATTTGATTGTTTTTGTACGGTCAATAAATCTTGAATTTCATGTATTGCGTGGAATACGATATTTGTAACATTTGGTTGACTTTATCAACAATACATCTTAAATTTTCAACCAATTCTGAAACAAGATGAGATTAGCACACGTTCTCTATCTTTACTTTTTCCTCAACTCACCTTCATCTTTATCATTGGTCACAGATTTTCTATTTATCTTTTGTATTACTCTTCCCTATGGCTGCATCTGGATAACTGAAAACACGTTAAAACTGTATTTCTCTCTTTACATCTGTCCAATATTAAAAATTTTCAGCTGTATTTACTTCGAATTATCCAAAACATAGGTTCAAAAGTTCGATTTATCCACAATTTTTTACTATTGGTTTCAATACAGTTTTCAAGGGGAATGGACTTCTTTTCGAATTAGCCAATATTTCGAATTATCCAAGTTCGAATTAACGAGACTCCACTGTATATATATATATATATATATATATATATATATATATATATATATATATATATATATATATATATATATATATATATATTGCTTAGAATAATCCAACAGCACCCAAAGTATTTTCACTTCCATGTGAATCATCCTGCATTGTAAATGTATAAAAATTCAAATATGTTTTCTTTGTGAATAATAAGAGCTTAAGAGTGGGAACTTAGGTTGAATATTTAAAAAGCCTTACTTGGTGCGAATAGTTACGTCGATATTACAAAACTAGTTACATCAATATTATCATAATGCTATTCAAAATTAGTGTAATGAAACCATTGAAATGTATATGTACCGTTACCGTATTTGGTATTTGTTTGCATCTAAAAATATAAGGAAAATTGTATGTGTTATGCTTTCTGCTAAGGGGTACGTACAAACAATGGCATATTCACGATTTTGTTTCGGGGGGCCTTTGCCTGAAAATGTGAAAATTCTGCAAGATATTTTGTATACAGTGAAACCTCTACTAACGGACACATCTATAAAGCGGACACCTCCCGTAAAAGGACATATTTTGTAATCCCCAAACACTGTAATAGGAAAAAACGTATTGGCAAATCTCTCTAAAGCGGACACTCTCTAGTACGGACACGGACAGTTTTCTCTGTCTTGTAGAGGTATTATTTACCTCCGTATTACAGACACTTTCTCTAGAAACAAGTTCGAAAGTAGACAACATTTTGCCTCCTCAACTGTCTGCTCAGTGATCTAGACGAAGTGTTTCTTTTTAACAGCACTCTAATGTCCTTTGCTTGTGTTCCACTCCCGCCAAACCTGTTTTAGACACAAAAGTGATTGATAGTTGCCCACCGTTTGGGATGACACGTTATTCTACTGTCCTTCTGGAATCTCTAACCAAGCAGAAGACAAATTTGGTATTTTTTGCATGTGGATATGCATATTGCCTTTGAAAAAAAGACACTACTGGACTGCAATTAACACATAAATGAAAGCGACATACTGAAAACGTAGTAAGTAGTGATACGTGTAAAGTGTAGAAAACTACAATATCTTATTTCTATGGTGCGCGTGAATGGATAGATTACACTGTTCAACAACAAAATGTAAATTGAACAAAATCAGCTAATTCTTATTGATTTTGTGGTGCTGATCACGAATTTGAAAGTTATTTCCGAAATGGAGGTTCGTGTTCGGTTTTCAGAGATGAAGTTTTGTGCTCAGTTAAGAAGTTTAATTCTCCAATATATTATAACTTGTATGCAACAGTGTTAGAAATGAATATTAAAAAAATATATGCACATACAAATTATGATGGTGGCTGAATGACGGAAAATATGGAAATAGCCATAAATTAATACCACCTAATTTTATTCCTCCTTTTATTATATCCAGTAACAAAATATATAAATAACGTAAACAAGCTAAAAGCAAAGATGTAAACTATTCAGTTTTGGTCATTTCTACTTACCACCTATACCCTGGCTGGCGAACGACGATCTCTGACAGCTCAGCTTGCAAGGACGACTAAGGAGTGCGGTGTTGACATGCGCTTCTCGCGCAAGGGGAGAATCGTTTGCTTCCTCGTTGAGGATGGGAGGGGGTAAGTGAAAGTTTGGCAATATGCGGTAGTTACCATCGAGACGCGACAAGTTCTGAGAATAAGGTTGGTTGACCTGCTGTCTTCTGCTCGCTCGCCGTGGTCTTGTGAAAAGCTGTCAGAAATCATCGTTCACCGGCCAGGGTATAATTACCCACTATTTTCAACGTTATTTAGTTGAACTATATTATTATGACTATAGTGCTTTTACCTGCAACTGTGCCTTTGTACCATTCAGTTCGTCATTGTTCGTGAATTTGAATGTACTAATTGCGAATAACAAAGCCACATATGGATTTATAAATGTTCTTAGCGGTTGGCCAAGAAGAAGTAAACAAATAACTTCTTCCACTATACTGGGCGAAGTTCGGACATGTCATATTCATCCTCTACATTTGTATCGATTATCATCTTATTTTAATTTTTGTTATAACATGTATTTTCCAGTGTACTCTTTGTTAGCACATGGTCTTCATTCCCTAGTAGTTTGTGTGTATGCAACTCAAAAGTTGCATTTAATTTGTGATAATTAGCATATTAATCACTGCCTTTTACAGTTTACGGAAATGAACTGTTGAAACTATTCAAAATCTGAGATATAGGTATTCTCTTGTAAGTATATGTTAACGTACATGTTGGGGATACGCTCCTAGTGAGCAGACATGTTAATGAAGGTGATTTTTAGGTGAATAAGCACATAATTGAAGATTTGTTTCAGCATTTGTTAATACGACTGGTTCTCCGTGTCATTGTCCGTGTCTGTATAAGCATTTCAACTAGAGCAGTTTTTTTTTTTAAAGTTAACTCTTCATTTTTCCATCTTTCTTTTCGGTGTACAGTTTGCTGTCCACGCTAATAATGTTGTCTGAAAAACTTCAATGTAATGTTTTACTTTATTTGAATAACGTACCCAATACTGAATCAACTCATCTGCAACCAAACAGTAAGGTAATTATAAATGTTGACTTACTGAGCCCCATCACGGAATCGATATTTGGAGAAAAAAAAAAGTTGTGAAGAGCGCAGCTTTAGCGGGGAGTAGAAGCACAAGCTCGAAATTTGAATTGAGCCAATATATACGTACATAATTATTGTGAGTAGATTTATTAAATTATATATATATATATCGTATAGATACATGGAAAATAATATCAAATTATTATAAGTTATTTATTGGTGAGTGGCATAATTGTATTTTAAATGAAGTCAAGTTTTGGGTTAAGACATTCCAAAGAAAGATGTGAAATTGTGATATGTTGGAATGGCACGTGTTATTGTTATTGTTATTGTTTGTTTATGTAATCGAGTTACGCATGGTTGTGTTTTTATGTTCATGAAATACTGTCGAGACGCTAGCTCGCAGTATGGTGTAAATGGAAATTGAGAAAATTGATGTAAGTCTGAGTTTAAGAAAGATGTAATGAAAAATACTTTGTTAGTACAAACACAATTTGGATATGGCATAATATTCAGATTCGCAAAGATTGACTGTCTGGGAATTCGGTCATGATGTGACAAGGTCTGCAACGAAAGTTTGACCAATAGTTGAGGTAACCAACGTCGAATCATGAAACGACGAATTCCATTGTCTGGGAAAGAAGAATAAAAACGAAATCTACATTGTATCGAGGTCGGAGTTCTACATCAGAGTTTTAGATGAGAGCTTGAAGAATTAGGATTCGACGGTTACAAGTAAGAGAATATTAGTAACTACCATCTTACGATGGTTGGCTTCTAGTCGGCTATTCGTTATAAAGCCGAACTGTCAGTATAAGCATTAGTAGTCTATATCTTCGGTCGACGTGAGAACAAGATTTCGTCCATGGTCATCACCGAGAACTAAGACCTGCGACTGTCCACGAATTGCCACGATTGAAGAGAAAATTTTTGTCACCTGTCATGCACGAGGTTTTCAGTCAGCAATGGCTAACGTCAGTGTTGCCACATTGCAAGCTCGGGGTGGGCTGAAAAATAGTACCAAATTGAAACAAAAAGGGCTGAATTCATTATTTTCTACTAGTGTAATACATGGCTCTATAACACGAAACTAAAAGAGGTAAAGATCTATAACATTTTCCCCTTTTCCAAGAGTCCAAATCAAGAAAGTGCTCTTTTTTTAAAAAAAATATTCAAATAGGAATACCCCGTACAAATGCGGAAGCAGAGTAAATTTTTTTCGCACGTAGGAAGTATAACAGAGGCGCAAATTAAAAGGGAAAACAGTTATCATCTTCGGTATGTATTGTAAGGAAACCAAAAGCGCCTCTATTTCAAAGTAACCAACAAACCAAAACGGTATTATGGCCATATAACGAAAAATATATAAAACGAGGAACAAATCAATCATCTCCGAGTTCGTGTGTAAACAGCATGTTATAATAAAATATTAAAATATAAATTATTGCACCTTATTCTTGCTTATTTCACGACCGAATGAAAATAATAGATTTATAATCAGGCCCGTAGTCAGGGGGGGCTAGGGCGGGCTCAGCCCCCCAAATTTTTTTTGCAGCCCCTTTAACTAAAATCATAGTTCGAATTAACTGGGGATGCCGTGGAAATTCCCCTTCAGTAAAAATTTATGTCCGGCTCGTATCACAGAAGTAACATAACATCCCTATCGGGATAAATTTTCGCGTTCTACATTTACAGCAACAATACATAAGCATCCCCCTCTCGTTCGAAAATTTAATTCAAACACTGACTGAAATGTTAGAAGAAATTGTATTTCCAAATGTACTCTAGAGCGCTAAATTAAAATTTACTTTTATTATCCTTATTTAAAGTATGCGCTAGGTTCTTTGAATTGCTAATATTTATTTGAGCGTGAGACTGTATATATATATAATGCTTCATGTGCAAACGATCCTCGCTGCAGGAGAAAAATAATTTATGGTTATTCTATCGGCAAACATGCATTTGTGTTCAGAAACAACATACTTTTACCTTAATATGTGGACGAAGAGTTTACTTCTTTCTGTACTTTTTGGAATTTGCAACTGAAAACATCCTTTTGCTGTGAGTTATTGGCTTTCAGTCAATATGCGAGAGATTGAAAAGACAGCATCCCTCAATAGGGGGTTGCAACTGCTTCACTCTAATAACCACACAGGTGTATGCGTTTGTTTTGTGTATATTGGACATGAAGAGAGAGAGGGGGGCGAATTTTGACTACATTTTATGTCACGTAATAACGGAGTAAGAAAAGTTTCCATTTCTGAATTGTATTTACTCTTGTTGTGCTGTGAGTTGAACATGGTTGTAATTGAAAGTTGATCGATGCACCGAAGTTGACTTGAAGAATGAGAATTGTAGTGTAGCAGCAACTTGACTATTTGTTAAATAACTTAGAATAGGTAAGTAATATTTTTAATATATCTTTGAACTAAAGATAAGTTCGATTTACTTAATCTTTATCGGGGATGAATTATTAGATACTTACATTGAAATAATTTAATAATTGTTGCAAATCTTTGATGCCAGAATCAAATGTTCATGCATATCATCAGAAGTAAGCCTAATCATCCGAAGTTACTATTTTGTAAAATAATACCTTGCAATCTTCTGGTATGTAAAAAAAAATGCAGCGGACTAAACGGAGGTAGGAGTTCCACTTAGAGAAAAAACAGAATTTTCAATTAAAAATTGAACCTTATTAAATGATAATATGTATAATGCTTTATAAATTAGAAATTTGACCTTTGACTTAAAACAGGGTGCGTTGGGGAGTTTAGCGTCCCTCTTCAGCAGGGAGGCTATATAGAAACGGACCTATAGGTTAAAGTAACATCCAAATCACTATCGGTTTGAATCCGAGGACTCCCAGTACGGTTTGAACTCGAAATCAGACGCGTCGAAGGCGAGCGCTGTACCCATGAGGCTACGGGGTAGCCCACAAAAGTAACAATTTGTTACTGTAGTTTCATTTTGGAGAAGAGATATCTTCAATAGAAATAAGTAAATAGCTGTTTAAATCATTAGTTCTTAACTTAAACTTTTTCCGTACCTACGAAAGGAACTGATCTCGAATTCTTATTTGTACAATGTAAAGAAGAATTGCATGTATACTTTGATATGAATTGTACTATACAAAGAAAATTTAATGAACCGTTACTTCTCTTAACAATTTCGTTTCGAGAAAGAAGGTAACTGCGCTAGAACAGGGAACTTTTTTGGAGTTATTTCTTATTTGAATTCTCGAATACCAAAACATAACAGATTATTTTTACTTAAACATGACCTTAGTAGCAATCGTCCTAAATGATTGTTGATAGTATGTTCCAAAGAGTCTAGAGCAGTGGTTCTCAAACTGGAGTCCGCGGACCCCGGGAGTCCGCGTGACCTGGCTACGGGGTCCACGACGTCTAAAAATTGAAATGTGTTGTGATAAAATGGAACTCACAGCTGTTATGCAAAATGTATTTTTTCAGTTACTAAAAAGAAAGCAATTAGAAATTTTACGTTTGTAAATTTGAACATTTTCTTTACTAAATTTCTGCCCTGAAGCCGGTCAACCTTTATATAGAACTACTTCAGGTAAGAGGAATTTTTTCTTTGTTAGGGCATTTTTTCAAAAGGAGTTGTACATTAACTGCACCGTGACGATCTTGTTTTGTTGAGTTACAACAAGGACATAACCAGAAACCTCGATCTGGACAGAATAGTTTTAAGATTGGCAGCATCCAAAACAAGGATACTTATACTGTGATTGTGTTGTTAGTGATTGTTCAAATGTTCAACTTGTTTCTATTATAATGTGCCAACATGAGGAGAGTATATATGCGTGTTGTGTTTGTGTTTCTTAATGTTATGAAATTTATAAATTTGTAGATAGCAAAAACCCATAAATATATTATTTCTTTCGAACATCACCATAAAAAAAATGATCAAAAAATGTTTAGAAGTACAAGTGTAAAATAAAGCGCCTGATATTTGAAGAAATATAGTTTTATATCTAAGGAGATGTAAATAATAATACAGGTAAGATGTTAATTTCATTTTTTCAATATGCATATATTTGTTTAGGCCACATGTATTTCAATATATTGATTTAAGATTCTGAAACCCTTCTCTGTAGAATCTCTTTGAAGATAGTGTTAAATCTAATTGCTCTCTAGATGTTTTCAGGTTTGACAAATATTTTTTCAGGCATCAAAAATTAAAAAAAAGTATTTCCTCTACTAATTCTTTCGAAATTTTAATGATTAGTTCGTTCGGACAACTATTTTTTTAAAATATTTTTTTATTTCCTTGAAGATGAGAAAACGGAAGAAATATTTTGTTGTCATAACAAATAAATAAAAAGGAAACACATAGTATTCTAGCTTTCAGGTACAGTTGTACTACACACTATAGGGGAAAATTTTAATAATAATTCCTTCACGCTGTAGTTTTAGTTTTAAGAATATAAGAAATTATTCATCATCACACACAGAGACAGACATTATATATATATATATATATATATATATATATATATATATATATATATATATATATATATATATATATATATATATAATTCCTGTGTCTCTCTCTGTGTGTGCCCACCCTAATTTACACTTAGCCCCCCCCTAAATTTGGAGGCTGGCTATGGGACTGTTTATAATCCAACACACAGTACAAGTAATGTGAGATGTAGGAAAAGTTTTACTGGCAATTTTGAAAATGTGACAAGTTTTTGTAAAATGGTGCTACATTAGGTAGAATTGTACCATTTTTTTTTCACAAAAGAGGCTGAAAATACCAGCGTGGTACCAGCGGGCCAATGAATGACAAAAAGGGCTGAATTTGGTACAATTGTACCAAGTGTGGCAACACTGGCTGACGTTCCTTACGCATCAGGTAAGGAGATTTCTAGTTTGGAGAATTGCCACTAGAGGCGCTCGTATTACCAGGAAAGAGTAGTCGTCCTCATTCTATAGACAGATCTTGTACACTAGATTATTTATGATTAAATTTACAATTTATCCATTTATGTGTCTATTACGTTACAGTGTTTCGTGCTCAGTAAAAGAATTTAGTGCCTAGAAAGGAAGTTTCGTGCTCGGTAGAGGAATTTGCAGCTCAGAAAAATAGCTTAATACTCGGGAATGGAGCTTCATGCTCGGTAGGAAGGTTTAGTGTTCAGAAGACTAGCTCAAGCTTTGTGCTTGATAGAGGAGTTTAGTTCTCAGAAGAAGAATTATGGAATGAGATGTTGAGTTCTGTACTTGGTAGGGGACCTTAAATGCTTGAAATGGAGTGAAAATAGAAGTTTAGTGTTTCAAGATGGAGATTCATGTCTGCTAAAGAAACTTTTTAATCAGAGAAACAGAACTTTGTGCTCGATAGAAGAGCTTACTGCTCAGGAAAGGATACTTAGAGTTTGATGGTCGATAGAAGAGCTTGGAGCTCAGAGATGAAGTTTCGGTAGAGGAGATTAATGCTTAGAAATGGCGCTTCGTGTTCGAGACAAAAACGTAATTGTCAAATAAGAATAATGTAAACTGATAATTTCATTCAAATAATAAGGGGGAGAGACGTTGAGAAGAGACTTACGAATGTTTTCTATGTGTGACATGCCTAGATAAAATTTGGTATTGCGAATAGTAATCTCTATTATTGATGATAGTTACATTTTGTGATTAGATCGCCATTGCAAACTGTATTCATGTTTCACTGACATTGTTATCAAGACACATTGAATACTCTATACTCTATACCCTATTTATTAAATGCAAATGTTCAATCATTCAATTCATTTTAGTTACAAAATTTCCACCATTCTGTAATTGATGTGCTCTTTTAACTTCTTGAGCTCCTTCGTGGATAAGCGGTTAGAGTACGCGCCTTTGGCGTGGGAAACCCGGGTTCGATTTTCAGCGGGAGCTCATGTGGTTCGGATTCCGCGTTAATCACTAGGTTCACGTCTCATATAGCTTCGCTGCTGAACGGGACGTTAAACTCAAAATCAACTCAACAACTCTGTTTTAACCTCGGTAAACGCAAAGAAGTATCTTGATGAGCAAACACATTTTTAAAATGTATTAAAACATTAGAGCTAAAGTATAAAAAAATGTACCTTAGTCCTATAAGCACTAATTTGCTTAAGGAGGCAGTATGCAACTACCAGGTCAATATCAATGAACAAAAAATCTCAATTTGGATATTTGAGCGATTATCGAGTTGAAAATAAAAAAAAATTCAATTGTATCCTGAAATAGGCACCCTATACAGAGGTATTGTTCTTCAAGACCTCCATCCTTTTGCATGGAAGCTCTGCAAAGGAAGGTAAACACCATTAGAAATAAGTTAAATTATATGAATTTGGTTTCATGACCTCTCTCAAAGGATGCTGCGGGTTTTCCTCATTGAAAGAATAAATAACACAATATTCAGCATAAAAGAAATCTTTAAAAAGGACATTATTTTACGCTCTAATAATAAAAAGGTCTTTTAGTGATTCTACCGCGAATAAACTACTTTCATCTGACAAAAGGCATTTATTATAAAAGAAAAGATCAATAATAGCATTCACTCGTTTCAATTCCAGTGAACTAACAAAGGCAGTTTTTGTTAGCAATATTTATGTATATTTTTCTTTCCAAAAGTAGACGAGTGTTTGTCGTTAACTTTCCAGTAGCACTTTGATCTTTTCGTTCATTAAATACTTCCAATTAGCTTTAACCTTTTTCAAACGTTCTCTAAACAAAAGTGTATTGCTGGCAAAGTAGTTTTGTGCACAATTATCAATAAGTAGAAATTGGTAACAGTGTTTCGCGGTTATCTGCATTGCTATACAATGTTATATATATATATATATATATATATATATATATATATATATATATATATATATATATATATATATATATATATATATCAAAGTGACAAATTTTTCTTTTACCTCTGTAGACAACGCAATATTCCGTTCAAAAATAAGAAATATACGAAACGTGTCCGGAAAGTGAGTGCCGTTCCGAAAAAAAATCCTAAAACAGGTTTGTTCAAGCCAAATTTATGTTTACATAAAGAGCACACCATAAATTATTTTTCGACGTAGTTTCCACCGATGTTCAAACTCTTATCAGAGCGGGTGACCAGTGACGTGACTAGGGAAACGGGGCTTGTTTCCTGGGCGCCGGATTGGAAGGGCGCAACTTAGGCAAATATTTGGGGGCGTTTTGGTTTCGTTGATCAGGGGGACGCTAAGGCGAGTTCTTGCCCCGGGAGACAACTAGAGTATTTACGTTGCTGCGGGTGTCCAAATTATCTAAACCTCAACGAAACATCCTGCCAGTGTTCGGCAAGTACGCACCGTTTCATTTGAACGCCACCGTAGCGCTAGTGTCGGCGCTCCGGCATGTGCGCTTAGTTTCACTGGTTCATTTCCTCTCCACTGACGCCAGTATGGTTGACTTCTAGTGAATGCACTGTGTTCTGTGATCATTTACAATGTTTAAAACAATTTCTGAATCCATCGACTGTGAGATTCGTTTTAAGTTTCCGATTTTTGAATGTAAGTAATGTTACCCCGGCCGAAATTCACCGTCAAATTGTAGAGGTTTACGGTGAAGATGCCATGTGTGATGCAATGGTGCGAAAGTGGGTAAGGCAGCTGTACTTTGAAAATGATGACGACGCAATAAACGCTGTGGACTTATAGTTCTATTTATAAGCGAGATGTTTCTTTGAGGAATGCTTGAACAACTTCATCATTGGTGGAAACTATGTTGAAGAATAGTTTAACGTATGTTCTTTTATGTAAGAATAAATTTGGCTTGAACAAATTTGACTGTTTTAGTATGTTTGCTTTTAAAAGCGGTACTTACTTTTCGAACACAGCTCCTACTATGGAAAATTCTGTTTTAAACCATACAGAACTGGATGTTGCAGAATGTCTATGAAACAATATTTGTAAATATTTAATGATTTAGAGAAAATAAAAGGTATGGTCCCTCGCACTAAACTTTCTCTCTCCAATTTCTTAAACTAAATTATGTTATGGAGCTCATTCGTGGCTAAGCGGTTAGCGTGCGCGCCTTTGGCGTGGGAGACCCGGGATCGATTCCCAGCGGGAGCTCATGTGGTTCGGATTCCAAGGTAATCAGTAGGTCCACGTCTCATATAGCCTCGCTGCTGAACAGGACGCTAAACTAAAATCACATCACGTCACTAAAATATGTTATGGTGCAGTCGCAACTAAAACCATTATTAGTGAAATATGGAAAAAATTATATGACATTTTCAAAGGAAATTTACCCTCAAAAGTAAACTACCATAAGACGGGGTTACTTTGCACAAGATTTAAGCCATTTTAAAGAAAATCAAATGTAACTTACAAACGTAATGATTTAGAACACTGTATTTTAAACATATAATAGCTAGATATATAAGGAAAACATTAGTGCAAGTTTATTAGTAAACATTCAGTATGACCGTAGTACAATTATCGATATTTGTAAGGAAAATTATATATCATATTTTCTGGTACCAGCACAGGAACCGCATACTAATAGTTTAGCATATGTCCCACAAAAATGACAACTCAGGAACAGAAAAAAATCCCCGTGAACTGTGTCCAAGAATATCATCCCAACCGTAATTAGTAGAAGATTTACGGGATTTGGGACTTTCAGGCTGAAACCCACAAAAATTGCATGATTTCTTTTTTAAACAATCTAATGTTAGTCAATCCTATGCGTATAAACTGCAAGCTTCCCCTCCAAAAAGGTCTAGTAATTTCTTAAAAAAAAAAAAAAAAAAAAAAAAAAAAAAAAAAAAACGAAGTCTGTGAGTGAAGTCTTTCTCAAACTACATTTCTGGATCCGCCACTGTTCACAATTTATTTTTCAATAAGAAATTCTTTCCAGCATTTTCCTAAGTAGAAAATTTACCTAAATTTCGAATGCAGGAGGTTCCATAATTTCCTATCTAAGCTGTATTTTAAGCCGGTGCAAAGTAACCCCGAGTAGAGGCTGAAATCGCCTTCTCCCAGTTTGACATTTTTATGACTTTAAAACGTTTCACATTTCAATTTCAACTATTGCATCAAAATGTCATTATGCACAGTAGTATTTTACGAAACTGACTTAACTTTGACAGAAAATCTTGTACGTGGTATCTTTCAAATTTTGTCGGCCTTTACAGTGACTGCTTTCCATACCTCTACAACAATGAACCCTCCCGGTAATTAGAAGTGATGTTAACCGCTAACATTATAGCCAAAATACAGTTAGATATTGTATCTTACGGTGCCAGTTGAAACTTCCTCTTTTCTGTTCATGCTTTTACCGACAGAAGATTGTGAAACTCTTTTCATATTTTGTGCAAAGTAACCCTGAATGTGCAAAGTAACCGCGTCTTACGGTACTCCTTATGGATACTATATGGATATTTTATGGATATTTTCCTAAAAAAAATAATTTATATAACATTATAAGGTGTTAATGAATTACGGTATATATTTATGAAATATGAAGGAAATCATCTGACAAGTGAGTTATTTCTAAAAAAAAAAAAAAAAAAAAGGAAGTCCGAAAAGGAACTCAACCCTACGAGTTAACCATCTCTTGTTGATTATTTTATGAGAAATAATTTATCGTATATTGTTAGGTTATTAATGAAATATTTATTTTAAAAAATGTTAAAAAGTTTGACAGAAGTTTTTGAGAAAATCGCCCGAAAAATCTCCAAAAGTGACAAAGAAGTTATGCCATACTGACATGTTACTAATGAAACACTTAACGAAGGGTGAACGAAGTCCTCTGACTCGTTTTTGAGAAAATCAACCGAAAACAAACCCTAACACTATGGTATTTTTTACGGGACAAACAAGTTATGGGAATTTTGGAATTTCCTAATTAGGCCTACCTTTCATAATAAAATTCTTCTTATATACAGCAGCAATAATAATTACTACTAAAATATAAGTTCCTCATGAATATTAGGAGGCTTGTTTGTAAGTTTGTAGGAACCAAGAGGCGACTCGTCCTAGAGAGGAGGAGTGGTAGAGGTGTTCTGGCTTCCTTCATCCAGAATGTTGGTGACTGCGTTAATCTTCGTTACTTGACGATGGTTGACGATGTGGTTGTCGTCTGATGTTTGTTTTCAGCCAGATATGGCCGTCGCGTGTTGTTGTAAGCACCCAGGGCAAGAATTCCCAGGCCCCCCACCCAATGTGTTACGAAAAAAATAAAAAGAATTTATTCTGTACTCCTAGATTTAAACATAGAATGTATGATAAAATAACTTGGTATCAGCATTTTTTAAAAAGTGAATGGCTTTAGTATTTAAAACATAAAAGCTAATGAAAACATGGTTTTGAATTATTGAAATCGAGGGCTATTCTTTTTCTATTTTGAACTTGATACACATCAACATAGTAATAGAATAGAATATACAAATATTAAAGTCCCCCTTGAGTACACAAGGTCCGGCAATACCCCTCGAAACTTTTTGTAAAAATTAAGTCTTAAAATTGCATTATATTGCCTTTTTAAAAACTGTTTTCAGTTTAAATCAATACAGGATAGCCTAAATTTGAATTTTATAAATATTTATTTTTTCCATTTTAAAGAAGAGATACCCTTGAGTCCCCTCCATGGCTAAGTCCCTGACAATTAATAGACATTTCTTGTAAGAGGTTAGTACAGAATTGAAGAACTGAAAAGATATTTGTTCCGTTATTGATTGGAAAGTACATGCGAAGTTGCATTTGTGATGCTTACCGGTTATTATCAAATGGTGTCAAAATAAGCAGAAAATTCTGATATTGCAGTTATTGTGGTATTACTTGAGCATTTCTTGAACGGAATAGTAATACGAATAAGAAGTAAGTAGTAGGAGGTCTCGATCAGTTTTCCAAGATAAAAAGTCTTTTCACAGAGTTCTAGAGAGAGTTCCAGTTGAATAATCCTAGACGATGTTTTACATTACCGATAATTTTACTTAACTGTGGCCTGATCATTATTAAAATATCAGAATTAACATTAATTTTTAAATAAAAAATTCATTTACGAACTTTACTATAATGTGAATTCCTTGAATTTTGTTGGTTTGTTTCCCGCAACCCCCCCCCCCCAACTTCCGGACGCCCTGCCCACGTGTCGGCCCTGCAGCCAGCAGATGATGTTTGGAACACGTGTAGAACCTTGCAATATTTTCTACTTTGATGGTTGAGCGCCAAAGGGGTGTAACTGCTGTTTTAGTACTTCTGAGAAAATCGTGTTTTAAATTGTGGTGATTTTTTTTTTCATAATATTTTCTAATGTGTTGTCCTTTGGAAACGATATTTAAGTTACAATTGAAGTTTAGTTCTGTCATAACAAAATTCAATCCATGGTACATGTCCTCATAGCTCAGAACTCAGAATCAGGGTCGGCTTTAGGATTTTAATTTTGGGTAGGTCCGCTCCCTCGCTTTGAAGGGTAAGGGGAAAAAAGAAGGAATGTCACAAAACTGGATTTTCGAGAAAACGGCGTTTTTATATTTTAAACTGCGTAATAAAGAATAGGGAAGTCAAAGCTTTTGCCCCGTTTTACATGGACATTTCGACATTTAGGCATGCATGGCATATACTGTCAAATAGTGCTAAGAGTCACCAACAGATAGGACAAAGTACCCACTAAAGCACACA
The DNA here is from genome assembly GCF_964235325.1 of Thermobia domestica. Lineage (NCBI taxonomy): Eukaryota > Metazoa > Arthropoda > Insecta > Zygentoma > Lepismatidae > Thermobia > Thermobia domestica. The sequence continues at coordinate 41,726,891 of NC_137455.1, read as the reverse complement.
CATGGACATTCCTTGTTTTTTCCCCTTACCCTTCAATATACATTTGATTGATAAATGATAGTAGGAAATTATTTTTACAATAGTGGTTGATGCTAATTGTTGAACAATTATTACCATTAATATAAATAGTGGAAAATACATTTACATCTAGCTCATTGTACCTCTTACCGTTTGTATATTTTTTTAAAATTTTGAGTACGCCCGCACCTACCTGGCCTATCCGCTAATGCCGCTACTGCTCAGAATATCAAAATTCGGCAGTTACACCCCTTTGGCTCTCAACCATCGACTTATTAACGAATTTTTTTATATATGAAAGATGAACAAAATAGCCTGAGTCGTTCTTGAGAAAAACGCCCGAAAAGACAACTCCCAAAAGTGAACTATCCATTATGTATTTTTTCAGGATAAAGGTTTGTGCCATATTGTCAGGTCATTAAGTAGATATTTATGTATGAAATACGAACAAAATCATTTAAGATGTTTTTGAGAAAATCAGCCATATGAAGTTTAGACAAAATCGTCTCGGTCGTTTCTGACAAGTAAGAAAACACTCACCCTGAAGAATAAACTACCCTTCGCGTAGTTTTCCACAGTAAATTATTTATCTGGTTGGTACAAAAATAATTGCGGTTTTGCCTTTGAAAACTTTGAAGAAATGAAGTGTTATTCATTTGTATTCATGTGATACATCATTGTGAAAAGCGCATTTCGCTCTAGTGATACAAGGTCATGGTTTGGTGGTAACTGTTTTTCTTTGTGTCTTTCAGGCTCTCCAATCAATAATGGACAAAAATCAAATTCGAATGATTTTATTGTATGAGTTCAAATTGGGATGAAAAGCAACAGAAACTACTTGTGATATCAACCAAGCATTTGGCCAGGGGACTGTCACCGAATGTATAGCTCAACATTGGTTCTAAACATTTCTCCAAGGAGACGAGAGCCTTGAAAATGAGGAGGGTCGCGGAAGTCTTGCTGAGATTGACGACAACCAATTGAGGGCCATTTTTTGAAGCGTACCCACGCAAAACAACGCGAGAGGATGCAAAAGAACCACATGTTGACCATTCAACAGTTGTTCGACATTTGTAGTTAATGGAAAAACAAAGATGCTCAACAAATGGGTGTCTCATGAGCTGAACGAAAACCAAAAACTTCGCCGATATGAAGTGCGCTCCTCGCTTCTTATTCGCAACAAAAATGGTCCATTTTTTATGACCGCATTGTGACCTGAAACGAAAAATGCTTTTTATACGATAACCGACGGAGTTTCGCGCAGTGGCTGGACAAAGATAATACAGACGAAATACTTTCCCAAACATAAGTTGCATCCAGAAAAGGTTTTGGTTACTGTTTGGTGGTCGGCACGTGGAATCATCCATTACAATTTCTTGAATCCTGGCAAAACCATCACATAAGCGAAGTATTGCCAGGAATTCGTCAGAATGCACCAAAAACTGCAATAGTTATGCCCATCATTGGTTAAGTGCCAATTATTCTCCATGACAACGCCACACCGCATGTCTCACCAATGACTGTGCAGAAGCTGACAGAATTGGGATATGAAACTCTACAGCATACAGCACACTTCCAAGACCTCTCACCAACCGACTACCACTTTTTCAGGCACCTCGACAACTTCCTGCAACAGAAGGTCTTCAATACCCAAGCAGCAGCTAAAACGGCCTTCAATGAATTCATCGCTTCTAAAGATCCAGACTTCTATGCTGCCGGAATAAATTCATTTGTTTCTTTTTGGCAAAAATGCATAGATGGTAATGGTTCTTATTTTGATTAATATACTTCAATCGAAGCTGAGATATACTGATTTATTATTGACACTCGAAACTCGCGATTATTTATGCATGAACAATGTCATATTGTCATGAACAAAATTGTTTGAGTCGTTTTTGAGAAAATCATTCAAAAAGAACTCACCCTTAAGAGTATACTTCTCCTTCGGTACTTTTTCCAATGAGGGGCACGATGGCTCAGTGGTAAGCGTTCACCTCTGTGCGTGGGGTCTCTGGTTTGATTCCAACTCCCGCAAAGTGGCCTTTGCGGTGGACAAACACCGTGTTCATGGGTTTTCTCGGGATTCTCCCGTTTCCTTTCACTTTGTTCATTCTACCATTGCATTCTTTTCTTATCATCACTATCTCCTCTAGCCTAGCAGACATAAAACGTGGGACGTAAGACTGAAAGATTAATTTTTCTATATTTTTCTATATTTAATTTTTCTATATTTTTTCAGAAAAAATTACATAGCACAGCGTAAAGTTCTTAACGAAATATTGATATATGAAATTTAAACAAAACCACATGTAATTCAGTAGTTGTATTTCATTACAGATACACGAAAGTTACAAGTACGCTCTCCATTTCAGTCAGGCCCAAGGTGTAGTTTAGCTTTATATTTTCATGACCTCGGTATTGAACATGAGCTGAAGAGCACTAAGATAGGAGCACTTAGTTATTTTCTGTGGTGAACACATCAATCAAAGACGAATGTACCGGCTGAAACTTAGAAATCGCAAAATTTGAATTTTGGTCTCGTCAAATACCAATCTTACTTCTATCAACTGCGGTGTCAGGTACGTGGGATTAAATAACACTAGTCAACAGGTTGGGTGTGTTTCAAAACAACACAGACAACGTTTGGGAGGTGATTCCTGACACCAAGATAAAACAAAAAGGATAGACTAACCTGGGTGCACAAATGCTTTCTTCCGGAGTTATAGGCTGCCGAATACATTAAAAAAAAAAATGAACTTTAAAGGTCCATAGCTCCAAAACTATGGCATCTATCGTAGTCGGGTCAAGACTTCACTTAGGAACTAGTATGTACCCTATCCAAAAACACATGTTTCAGAATCCTGCGGTACTCACGTAACAATTTTTATAGAGGGAGTTTGGTTAAGCGCATATAATTTGAAGTACTCACCAACTACCTTTGTAAAAGTTTTTGCGAAAGTATGGCAGGATTCTGAAACATGGATATTTGGGTAAGACACATACTAGTTCTTAAGTGAAGTCTTGACCCGACTAGGGTAAGTGTTAGGTTAGTCAAAAATTAGTGCAAAGTATTTATTTTTAATTAACTTTCTAAATTAGTAGTAATTCCCAATAAATGCCTAAACGTCCAGATTACATCCAACTTTTAATGTGTCATCATATCTCTATTACCTTTACAACCTTTGTTTTTTAACCACCTAAGTTCAAGGTAAATGCACGTCAGCAACTTTACTGTACCTTCAGCCACTTTTGGCTCATATCCAATTTACAAATAACTTCCACTGCTTATGGATCCTTTCTAACTTACAAATATCTTCAGCCACTACTGCGCTCATATCTCATTTTCAAACAACTTCTGTCACTTATCGTTCCATTGCCATCACTCTTACGAAAATACACTCTTTTTATCACATAGTTACGCCCTTCATTTGTTCTTACAATTTCCTAACACTTTGTCCGATTATTCAATACCAAACATCTTGCCTCAAATAATTGGCATAACCTAACATTATAATAGACATAACCTAACAGTAAGTCGCATAGTATTGGAGCTATGCGACTTTAAAGTTCATGTTGTCGGCAGCCTATAACTCTGAAAGGAAGCATTTGTTCACCTAGGTAGGTCTATACTTTTTGTCTTATCTTGGTGTTGTTTTGAAACACTATATATATACAGGGTGTTTCAGATAAAACGTCCAGTGCTTATAAATCCGAAATGGCTGAGAATAAAAAGATGAAACAAAAACTGAGATAGGAAAATGTCATAGGGCACATCACATGCTGTTGTTGTGGAGACCCCCAGGGCCCTCCTTCAAGGGGGCCAGGGGCCAACTTCAAATTTTCAAATGGGAACACGTATTGAGTCATACTTCATTCAATAGTACTTGAAAAACGAAACAACTTTTGTAGGAAACAATTTTCGATTTGGGCCACCGTTTTCAAAATGGTCGCAAAAAGTGGGTTCTGTATCAGATAAAACGTCCAGTGCTTATAGGCCTAAGTCAGAAACGGCTGATAATAGAGAGATGAAACAAAAACTGAGATAGAAACGATGATAAAGCATATCAAGTGGTGTTGTTGTGGTGACCCTCAGGAAACTCAGTGAAGGGGGCCTAGGTGCCAACTTCAAACTGATACAGGACTTCTTGCGGCGATTTTGAAAACGGTGCCCCAAATCGAAAATTGTTTCCTACAAAAGTTGTCTCGTATTTCAAGGACTATTGAATGAGGTATGATTCAATACATTTTCCCATTTGAAAATTTGAAGTTGGCCCCTGGGCCCCCTTGAAGGAGGGCCCTGTGGGTCACCACGACAACACCATGTCATGCGCCCTATGACATTTTCCTATCTCAGTTTTTGTTTTATCTTTTTATTCTCAGCCATTTCGGATTTATAAGCACTGGACGTTTTATCTGATATAGGACCCACTTTTTGCGGCCATTTAAAAACGGTGGCCCAAATCGAAAATTGTTTCCTACAAAAGTTGTTTCGTTTTTCAAGTACTATTGAATGAGGTATGAATCAATGCATGTTCCTATTTGAAAATTAGAAGTTGGCCCCTGGGCCCCTTTGAAGGAGGGCCCTGGGGGTCACCACAACAACACCATGTGATGCGCCCTATGACATTTTTCTATCTCAGTTTTTGTTTCATCTTTTTATTCTCAGCCATTTCGGATTTATAAGCACTGGACGTTTTATCTGAAACACCCTGTATATATATATATATATATATATATATATATATATATATATATATATATATATATATATATATATATATATACAGTAGTATAAGTATTTTACATTGTTTTCAGCTCGGTTCATTGAATTCGTTACGGAACAAATTTACCGTACGATGTGATCATATGACTGTTTCCATGTATTCTGCATCTCCCACTGTTTTATAGCAGATGCTTTTTTCTTTGTTTTCGGAACTGTTCTAGCGAATGCGACTTATTGCAGGGCCATAGGTTCAGCTTTTCGGTTTCCTTTCAGAAAGCTGCCGAAGACCCGTTCCAGATTTTAACAACGTTGCATTCTTTACCTAATTTCAGTGTATTCTGCCAACTATTAAAGGTGTTGTTCTGAACAAATCACGATTACTGTGCCTTCACACTTGTCGCCCGATTAACCGCATGGGCCACTATCAGAAAATTAGTCACAGAGACACGCAGGAGAACTATAACTAAACTACCTTATTTTTTGTGGTTGGAACAAAATTTTGAAAGCTCCTCTGGAGAATTTTGTAAAAACGTTAAGTTTAAATTTGGTCCAGATGCATTGAAGAACGACATGGTTTCTAGACAAGTATATATAGAAGTAAATGATCTGGCGACCAAACATCGAAAAATAACCTTTTCGGCATGTAAGGGTCAGGAAACGAATAAAGGCTTTGAAATTTTCCAACTTTTTCTTTTTCTTTTCTTTCTTTTCTTTTTTTTTGTTAACGATTACCATACATTATTTTTTTTTATCGTCGTTCTACAGTAAAAAGGAAAACAAGGAACAATAAATATTATTCATTTGTTTTGGAACGTCTAAAACTCATTCCATTTGAGCAACAGAATATCTCAATGATACAAAGTTTTAATCTGTAAAGCAATTTCAAATTACACAATGGGAAACTACTTTATTACATATATACAATATCAGTTAATATTTCCCAAAACTTGAATCTGTATTTTAATACCTTGGGCGATAATTCCTTTGTTGTGGTCTTCGAGGGTAGTGTATTAAACTATATGCTTTTGTATAGGATAAGAACTCAATATATATTAACCACACAATAATCCTTGTTTAATCCTATTGGAACTACCAGTCGGTGCTCAAGCTAATCTCCGCTGTAACCTTGGAAATAAATTAGCTAATTTCACCCTAATACCACAAAGGTTCTTCGTGATAGCCACGCTTATTACGAGGAAATGTATGTCTAACGTTTCTTCAATGTGGATATAATACAACGACTTTACCTTTCAGCAGATCCATGGTCCAGGTGCTTATATTTGTTTGGGATTGCTTTTTGTAGTTTATTTTGTGATTAGAGAGGAGCGAAACATAGCCCTTTAGCTAAAAATGCAAAGTATCTTAGTACGTAAGGACAGGCAATACGTTTTTAAATGTGTAGCTAAAGTTGTGGTCCTGTGCTATGTAGAAACGAGAGAAAGTTTTCTGTTTATTTGTTTGTATTTAATTTTATATTTACGTCATATTACCGTCCACCAATCTTTATCCCAACCAACGGCAATAATTCTTAAACTACTACTACTACTACTACAACAACAACACCTACTACTACTACTACTACTACTACTACTACTACTACTACTATAACAACAATAACTACTACTACTACTACTACTACTACTACTACTGCTATACTACTACTACTACTACTACTACTACTACACTACTACTACAACAACAACAACTACTACTACTACTACTAATAGTAATAATAATGACACACTGAAACATAAACTTAAAATTTGGCTAAATTTGACACTTGCCTTTGACTGATGTCAACCAAAACTAGTAGATCTTACTGAAAATCTTGAAAGAAACCACTAACATTGTTTCATGAAAAACGGATATTTTTAGGGAATGTTATCGTTTAAGTGTTTTCATCAGATGGAATTAATTCACACTTTCACCTCTGAGTAATCTGAACCAAATACAAATACAGTACAATTGTATCTCGAAACGCTCTCGTAGCTAAGTGGATAGCGTACGCGCCTTTGGCGTGCGAAACCCCACGTTCTATTCCCGGTGTGACCTCATGTGGTTGGGATACTACTTAAAGCTGTAGGTTCATGTCTCATATAGCCGCGCTCCTGCAGGACATTCATCTCAAAGCCAAACAGATTATTGTCCACAAAATTCATATATTTTTTTTACACAATTTTCTCGAACCCCACTTTAAAGCCGATTGGGTATAAATTCACTCTATTAACTAATTTGAACTTCAGGCACTAAAGGTGACTGAGAAGTTTAAGAAAAGCATGCTCCATATTCCACCAAAATTGAGTATTTCTTTTTCTAAAGTTATCACACTAAAAACATGTATGTGGCATACGTCAAAACGTATGTTAAATTTGTAAACCCTGTAGTTTTTGGACTTAACATACAGCAAACGTATAACTAAAAAAGCAGATTTTATAATACTTTCTGTATAAATGTTCCATCTGTACGTACTTTCAGTATGAAACAGTAAAGGCGGTAAGGATCTCACACACAAATGGACGTAATATAAGGAAGACTGTTAGATATCAGACATCCTGCAAAGGCATGATGTAACATCTAAGGGCAGTACCTATGTAACATACGGATAACGTATGCTCCATATGATTTCTGTAGTAAGCAAGAGGATTCCGTATATTTGTGGAATATACCGCTGTCCGGAAAATGAATTTTTCTCAGTGCATGTAACATAGAGAGCATATAAAGGTAGGACAAATTTGCACCTCACGTTTCACTAATTTCAATTTCAACCATTGTAGGTTCTGAGAATGCTTAAAAAATCATATACATAATATTTTTTTAAAACGAAAGTTATTATGTAACTAAGTTTGACATTTTATGTCGTAAATTCAGTCGCTCAATCTTCACTGATTTGTAACTCAAGCAATGCTGCTTGCAGATTGTGAAACCATAGGAAAAAAAAGGCACGTGATATATTACACAAAAACTAAATATTTTTACCGGTATGTAAGTTTCTGGAATTTGAGTCACTGGGATATTTACTCAGTGAGAAAAATTCAACCAATTTTTCACTGATTTTAAATGCATTCTAAAACAAAAAGAGAAAAGAAAGAAGTTAAGAATTAGGGAATTGGAAACTATATTTTTGTGATTTCAACATCTATGATCAATCTAATTCGTCACATATGAAGGATGATGTCCCTCAGGAGCCACACTATCCGGGGAAGTGCGGGAGAAAAAAAAAAGAGGAATATGGAAGGAAAACAGGGACCTGAAACCTTTATATTTGTCACCCTTCCGGCATTTGTCTTGTGTGAAGTGAAAAAAAAAAAAAAAAAGAAAAGAAAAAAACCAGGAAAATGTAATCAGAATGGCTGTCCTCAAAAGCTTTTAACACCTTTCCGAACGAGTGTTTTAACACGTTTTGGGGAAAAGAAGGAAAAAAACTTAAATAACATATTGTGTTGTATAAAAACCTATTTTTTAAAACAAAAGTTACGGCAGAAGATAGTTTTAAAGATACTGAGGGAGGGGGGATTTTACTCCCTCGTTCTTGAATTACTTTGAATCAAAGCAGGAATAAGGATTATTAGTGACTAGCACAAGAGTCTTGGTCATGACCTTGAATCAAAGACCAAGGCAAGGGGGTCCTGATGTAAGGCTAAGACTCAGACCTACGAGTGCAAAACTATTACTGCAAGACAAATGTAGACTGAAAATAATATCCGTGCTAATTGTCAGAAATGGAAAATTTGGGTTTAATGTCAAAGTGTTGGTTATGTGGCTAACACTGCTCAGTTAAATTCGGCCTATCTAGTATACACTGGGAAAGTAATTCAAATAATGGTCAGAAGAATGCGCGTGGGTCTATGAGTCATCAGTTCTGAAATAAAATCTGGAATTATTGCTCAACATTTTCATTTTGATACTTTTGCACGGATTTTATAGTCAGTATACAAATTTCGATTTGCAAGAGTATTGCACTGTAGTACTACTTTGAATATGTTTCGGAAAGTGGAAAGGATGTGAAAGAAATTGCAACCTCCAAAAATATGTTTTGTTGAAGAAAATGTATACATATTTAATGGTATGGGCAGTCGGCATTTCAGACATAGTCTACATAATTCCTTGGTTTGTATCACTTCAAAAAGTCCATAAGAAATACGAATTTAAAATGTATTACTGCATTAATCAAACCTAAATATAAAATACAGTATACAAATATTATAGAATTGTACATACAGGGCTTCTTTTTGTTTTATACAAAATACATAATCATTTTCCAGACTTTCACATTTCGCTCAATAGATCTCGGGAAATTTCATGCCGTGTTTGCTCTTTACTATTATTTCTTGGATACTTACACTAAACTTACAATAAATACAAAAGTTTCTTTAAAGAGAGTAAGATGTAAAAGATTGTTGTATTGACTTTGGGAAAACTACTAATTTCGGAAAATGTACATTGCTACATTCATCCCACAGCAAATATTGCTCCACTATCTCGAAAGCAGTTCCACTTTCGATAATTAGTTATGTCTGCCAGAAGTCTCTTAGGCCATGATTTTTCTAATTTTCGTTACCTGTGTAGTATTGGAGGTACAAGTCCTCCTTAATGAAAGCAAAGGGTTTGAGTTCGAAACCCGGCCATCATCCTGATTGATGTTTTCACAGGATTCCCAGGTAAAAGATAACGGGAATTATTTATATATAGGATTAGCAATTTTGTTCTTTCTTGAAATGTAAAATCTGAAAGGCTCCGTGGTTTTTCCCCGCCATAGTGGTTGTCAGTTCATAGATTTCGTGTCTTTTTCGCAAAAGGAAAACCTCTTTCTTGTTTGATCAATGATATAAAGGCAACAGAAATGAGTAAAGAAATCATAACCTCTCCTGACTTGAAGATACTTTCAGGTATCTACTGAAATCTATTTACTCGTGGGCTCCAAATTTGCATCCCATGCCCCATTGGAATGTTATTTAAGGTCCCAGTATATATGTGACCTAAACTCTACGTTTACTGCCTTCAAGCCACAGCAATTACCATACCAAAGTACTATGTCTTCTTCATCTACTATACTTAAAGTAAGAAGGAGCAAATCATCAATCTTAGTACCACCAGACTCATGTGCTAACTGAAATGTACCAGCATATAATCCCAGCATTGTACGCTTAAAACGTGAATCAAGTTTAGCTGTATCAAGACAAAGGATGCATCCACACAGCAGAAACTTCGCTGAAATTCTCCGTATGAAAGAACTGACAGTTCAGCAATTCTCTTCTTTGATATACCTGTCAAGAGTCCAGACGCCAGATCAATGATCTGTTTCCAATGATCTCCTCAAGTTTCGCCTTTCTCACTGTCGAGTCGGCCCCGACATCAGCCTGTAGAAAGCTTGTAAAATGGAGTGGAATACGACCCATGATCCACCTGCAACACAGTCTTCTGCAATGGAAAATCCAAAGTCGGGGCAATAGTCAGTAGAGGTAGCCAGGGATAAATGACTTACGCCATATTGAGAGTCTGTTAATGAAATACGGTGTATTTATATAGTGTATGTAATATGAACAAAATCGCCCAAAACAGATTACGTATAACGGTTTTCTTTCAGAAAACTTTCCTATACATATTATAGTGTTGTCAATGAAGTGCTCATTTATTAAATACAAAGTGAAACATAATTCATACAATAGTTTTTTCAAGGAGCTTAAATTCGTTACTGAGGCCGTGTCCAAAAGATACAAGTGCACATTTGAAGTACGCTTATTTCCGGAAGTGACGTCACCTAGTGTGCGTCAAAAGGTCCAAGTTTACAAGTGTGCGAGTGCATAGTGCGTAGTGTGCGAGGATGTACACTACGTTAGTATACTTGTGTGCTTAATATGGCGATTTCTCGTAGAATGACCTAATAAAATTTTAATAGGCATATTCTTAATATTTTTGTTTAAGTAAATATATTTGTGGACTGATTTTATAATAATTTACTTGATAAACATACAAGTTAGTGATTTTACAAGTCGAATATAAAAATATTACGCAAATAACAAATGTATTTACGTTATGTTCTTTGAGTATGCAATAGAATTTAAAATAGTATAGGGAAAACAAACAAATAGTTTCTTTAATAATGCTATAAAGACATTTGTGCTTAAATATTACATGGTTTATGTAGCTTAATTGAAATAGTTGCACTATCGGTAATGCGGCTATTTGTACGTAAATGACAAATTTTAATGGTGTATGAATATATTAAGTTCTAGCATAGTATACATAGATTATTCATTTCTCTATAGCTACAGCTACAGCCGCAGTCGCAAATGTTAATTCATATAAGCCTAATTTTATAGTTTTGATTCTAAACGAATTCCTTTCAAGGATACCATATTTCCTTGCACTTGAGAGAGACTGTAATATACCAATTACCATACATTGTGTATTTTTGACAGGTACCGAAAAGTGAAATACAGATCAAAAATTCCTTTCTCCACATTTATCAAAGATTTCACAAATTACTCCTGGTAAGTCTTTACTATGGCCATTTCATTTTTTTTATTCTTCGATTTAGCGATTTGATCTCTTGGTTCCGGTTTTAACAACTTGCCTCTTCACCCATATACTGTATATAAGGTAGTAGGTAGGTTGGTTCCTTTTTGTACCAAAGTATAATATTTAATTCACATAATATTGACGAGCGAGTGTTAGCGAGTGAAGGCTGGTTGGAACCCCGCAGAGCACTTTCTTTTCCGTCTTCGTTACGAATCGGTTCATTGAACGATTCATTGAAAGAAATGTCCAAAGTAAAGACTTGCCTTCCTCTTAATTCATATAATCCCATTACTGTACCCAGTATTAAAAGATTATGAACAATAATTTCTTCCGTATAGTTGAACAATGAGAGCCATTACATTACATACTGTATTTTTTCATAAAACCGTCTCTTAATTTTCATAAAATTCTTATTATATTTTTAGTAGTTTATTTTACGTTTATATTTGGACGAGGGGATTTGCTTCGTTACTGAATAACCATTTTCGCAGTGGGAAGCATGTAGGAGAGTATATTTCAAGAGAGATGTAGGGCGCCGAAAGCGTAGTAAAATGCACGTAAATGTTGAAGTGTATACAATATACAGAACTCCATTCAAGCAGGCTTATAAGATAGTAATCTCACTTTTTTTTTTATTTTTACCATACTACTTTCATTAGGGTTATTCGCCTTGAGTATGCATTATCCTTATAAATTGGTATTTCATAGCGACATAATAGCTTTTTTCTGTAATTTTGGTCCTCATGTTGTTCAACTTTACAATTTCTTTCCTTGTCATCCTTCTATGTGTTAACTTTTGCTGTAGATTAAGAATACGGAGACACTATTTCGATGATTTCCAGGTAAAATCAATAAATTCACAGTGAAAGAATAACATCTAAGGAACTTCAATATTAGTGCAATATGGTAGAAAGAGTTCAATCAGTATGCCTGAACTGAAAGAATACAGTAGAACTACAACAATTATACTGTCATTGTTGTGAAATCTACCGTACAGGAAGCAATTATACTCAGTATCAACCCTCTCCCAAAGTAGTTTTGTGCCACATTATTGTAAATACCGCTCCCCTCGGTGTCCTAACGCTCTTGCACGTTGCCTACTTTCAGTTGCAATAAAATTCCTAAACTAATTCGCAAAAGTGTCTTCAGCGCCCTAATCACCAGTGCTACTCTTCTTTCGGGAGATTATTAAATATTCCCTCCGCAAGCATGCCTAATAAAGTAGAATATCGCCAATAGTTTAGTGTTTTTTATGCTGTTACGAGTTTATTGTGCACATAAGACAACGCACACATATATTATACATGTATTGCATTTATGCTCCGCTCTTGTTAATCTGCGCGTGAAATACCCAAAATGACAAATATTTGCAGGCACGGCAAAGCTGAAGCTGTTGGCATACATGAAAAAAAACTCTTAAATCATTTTATGGTTACCCCATATAGTCAATCTGTACGGTTTATTTATCTTTAATATAACTGGAAAGTCATTCATCTAAAGAAAAAAAAGCATGCTAATTTTTTCTAGTACGCGAAATTCTCCCTTCTTTTGTCATCAATGTTCCATATTCCACCACAACGAGGCGCTGTAAGCAAGTGCTGATCAAAAGCTAATTTTACGAAGTGTACACTATTTAGTGTGCACTCCATTTGTAGACTTCGAGTGTGCATCCTCGAAGTGTGCACTATGCACTTTTGGACACGGCCTGAATTCCTGTTATTTGGGATTTTTTTTTTCAATTTTGAGCCCTCCATTCGATACAGTATCAAAAACTATCTGAGAAAGAGATGGAATTTTTCGCGTCACTCTTACCGTTCTCGAGACATTGGCCATAAAAAGGCTGATTTCCGGAGATTTAAGGATCCATGTCTCTGGAACCAAAAGTCATAGAGAGATGATGTTGGTAATGATACTACCTAAGACAATGGTGAACATTTTGGTACCAAATAGTAACCGGTGGCCCCTGTCCAAATAGCCACTAGTTTGGCCAGTAGCCACCAATGAATATTGGTACCAAAATGTTTACCCTTGAATATTGGCACGTATTGAGCAACACAAACATCATCTTTCTATGACTTACCGTTCACGATATATCGGTAAATAAATAGTTCTGATTTCGAGAGATTTAAAGATCCATATCTCGGGAATCGTAAGTTATAGAGAGATCATATTTGTGTTGCCCAGAACCTAACAGAACGGTAACCAGTGGCCACTGGACAACTGGCTACTGGCGAACTGGCCAACGTTCCCCATATATTGGTCAAAAAAGTTCGAATTTCGGGAGATTTGAAGAACCTTTTCTCGGGAACCGTAAGTCATAGAGAGATGATATTTTGCGAATTTTCGCAAGAAACAGAAGGAGGTGTGGATAAAAAGATTTACTTTTACATGTAGAAAAAATCACAGTTATCCTTCCCGCTCCATCTCTCTATTTTTTTTAAAGTTCCTTCTGGCAATGCTCTTGGAGTATTCTCAACTTTTTTTTTTTTTTTTTTTTTTTTTGCAAATCGCAAATTTTCTTTTTTATAGCCTATCACTTTATTTATTCAACCATGTCGTCTTTGCTAACTTTTTATTTTGACTCTACAGTAAACTACTTGTATTTTTACAGGTAGAAAGCCAATCCGTAAAACTACGATGGATATTCTTATAAAACCCTTAAGTTTCAAGTTTGGTCTGGATACTTTGAACGGTATTGCTTTTATAGGCCGGGAAGAATAGAACACCCAAAATAACTTTGTCAGCATGCAAGAGATATAAAATGTGTAAATTGTTTGCAATCTTGAATTCGATTCTTTTCTCTTCTACCACACTTTCTTCTCTCCTATCATAAGAAAACAAAAGAGAAAACAACTTTTAGGGAAGAAACCTAGGAAGAACCAGATGTTTTAAAGATGATCGTAGAAGACCGTAATACAAGAAAATTTAAATTTGCAGAAAAGAATTTACCAGTGATACCAGATGCTACATATTGTCGTTATTTCCCTCAAGATATTCAGAACTAGAGTGAAAAAGTTTAGAAACAATATACTCACAGAGAAACAAGGAAATAACTTTGTATTATTAGAAAAAAAAAAAACGGTAAAGACTTTTTCTCTAAATCCAAGAACTCTACAGGCTCTTGTAAACAATTTTCCTATATCAATAATTGCGCGTGACTAGCCGACCATTTTCACTCATACTTGAACAAACATTTTGCGGCTTTGCTTCTAGCAGGTATTGCTGTTATTGTTAGTATCAAAGCGTTCAATAGTTCACAGATTTTCTCTTTCCTCTTCTTTCCTAACATATTATCTCGTTCGAACACGGATGGCAGACCTCACGTAGAGCCATAAAAATAGATTTAAACCGATGCGTTATACAACTAGACAGACAAGAGTTCGTCTAGTTGTATAAATGGATTTCATTTATTATAGTCATATAAATATACCTTACTGTATGTAGTTCCCGATGCGCTTAAAAGATATTATTGACGAACCATTTGAATTGAATGAATAAAACTTGGGCTTTACAAATTTCTATGCATTTAAAGTGCTTTTGGATATATAAGTTAATCGAGGGTATTTCATGCATTCAATTTTAGTAGTAATTCCTTCACAATTATGGCTGGAGATATTTTATTCTGATATTCTGAAATTGAAGTTTTACTGCTTCCTAATATGATTTAGTGCTTTTGTTCGTCTTTTCTGTATTACACAAAACCACCTGTGCTATGTATGATTTACAGCTTGTCTATGGGAACTGGCTATTTAAGTCTGTAGATTTGTATTTGATAGAAACGAATTAATGCTGAGTTGTTTCTAAAAGTAAGTTTAACAAACATTTTTCTAAAATAAAACGTAGTTGTACCAGGCAATACCATTATTAATACTACCAGCAATAATAATAATACGAATCGCATTCAGCAAGTAAGTTTCGATAGACTGTAAAAATAAAAGACTGCCATGAGGAGAAAATTATTTTTTTTATTGCGGAGTTAGTGATGCTTAAGCTAGTTTTCAACATAGCCTTGTTGGGATACCGGGAAACATCATAAGCTTCTTGCACGAAATAATAATAATAATAATAATAATAATAATAATAATAATAATAATAATAATAATAATAAATTGCCACCAAGGACTAGTACTAGAATGTTACAACCGCCTGCAATTCATTTACGCTGTCGAAATGTCGTCCGGCCACAAATCGCTTTATTTATTTAGGATTTACAGGTAGAGGTCGTTGGGTGCAAGTTGGAGGCTGTAAGGCGAGATCATGTAGGACACTTATGCTTTGTTTCCGTTGAGTAACTGGTCACCTTCCAGGTGATAACGCAGCTGCAATTTCAAAGTGGACTCTAGGAGCATCTTTTTGTGCTCCCCTGTCAATTGTGTCGGAACCTATCGTCGTACACACAATTTGCGAAATGGCAATCGCTGGGTGGTAATCTCATGCAGCATGGAACGAGAGATCTACGGAAAGTGACATGAGAGTTAGTTCAGCTCACGCCAGGTTACGACTACGTGTTCCTCCATTCCTGCGCAAGAGTGTCCGCTCTGATTATCCGTGTGATCTTGGAATACACTTTCTGAATGCACCTCATAATAATAGCAGCAGTGCAATTGAATTATACTTCGACAGAGAAGGAAGAACAAAAATATCCGAGTTTTGATAAAGAAGGTGAGTATTGTAAGTTTTTGATGTAAATATTGCGTTACTAAAATACAACAATGTGCATTTAGAAAAGAATATTACAGTAAAAGCTCTTTATTCGTGGGGTATATGTTCCATAAATACGCCGCGAATACAGAAACCGTGAATACGGAATGGTAATTTATATGGGATTATAGGGGATACGTTCCTAGGTGACAAAATGATAAAAACAAATACATATATAAAAAATCAATTTACTGTAATTGAAGTTTTTGACCATATTGATTAATTATTATATTCAGACTTAGGCAATGGTTTGAAGAATTTTGTAATTTGTTCTTTGCTTGGCAGTTTTTAAAAGCTCCTTCAATTCAGACTGATATTCAGCAGTGGCATTAGCAATTTGCCTCTTAAAATAAGGCTTCGTTCCATAGACGGATCAATTTTCATAAAGAAATCACAAAGCTTATTTGCCATTGTTAAACCTTCACTAAGATTTTTCTTATTATATGTCACGTTTCTAGTGCTTGTTGAAGCCTCTTCTTCAATGAACTGTGAATTTAACATTTCCTCCAAGTCGGTTTCAGTCAAATTTTCATCTTGCGATTCAAGCAATTCCTGAATGTCACTTGATTCTATCTGTTCGAACCATCTCGCCCTATTCCATTCGCAATTTCGGCTATGTTTGCAGTCAAAGTTTGAATTTGCACACATTCTTCATTTTCCGCAGTCAGAGCAGGCCAGAGTTTTTTCCAGCGTGACTTCAATGTGTGTGGCTTCAGTTCTTCTAATGATTTTTTTTGTTTGTTTACGATGCATTTTGCTGTCAAATTTCTTCCACCATTCTATAACATTCATATCAGGATTACATTCCATATTATCCAATACGATTTTGAAGGTTCGTCTAATGTAATAGAGCTTAAAGGCATGGATTATTTCTTGGTCCATAGGTTGAAGCAAAGCCGTCGTGTTGGGAGGTAAAAATGTCACCTTTATATTTGGATGTATAGTTTCAAGTTCGCGAGGATGACCTGGTGCATTGTCTAAAACTAGAACTGCTTTAAAGTCTAAATTCTGTTGTTTTTTTAAAAATAAGTTTCAACTTCAGAAACAAAACAATTCCGGAACCAGTCACAAAAAGTAGCGCTTGTAACCCACGCTTTCTTATTAGCACGCCAAACCACTGGCAGGTCGTCCTTGTTTTGATTTTTTAAAGTCCGAGAATTTAACAATCTTTAAAGCATCAGTGGTTTAATTACACAATCTCCAAATGCATTAGAACATAGCAGCAGTGTAACTCTATCCTTTGCTGCCTTAAATCCAGGAGCAGACTTTTCGCTTTTAGAAATGAATGTTTTGTTTGGTATCCTATTCCAAAACAGTGCAGTTTCGTCTGCATTAAATACTTGCTCAGGTTTGTATCTTCCATTAGCTACTAAGTTTGCAAATTCTTCTGGATATCGTTCTGCTGCAGCAGTGTCTGCAGATGCAGCTTCTTCAACGATTTTAATGTTATGCAATGATTGTCTCACCTAAAATTTATTGAACCAACCTTCCGATGCTTGAAATCCTCTATCTGTACATTCACCACTACGACTACTATCAGGTTGTTTAAAATGAGCGTAAAGACGCTTTGCCTTCTCCCGGACCATTGGACCACTCAGGGGCACCCTTATTTGGTTGCGGTATTCGATCCATAATGACAATGCCACTTCCATTTTTTCTATTGCTGGATCACGAACAATTTTCGCTGACAGTAAAGTTGAAGCTACAGACGACCTTATTTTATCTTCGAATTTTTTTATCGATCGTACAGTTGATTCGTTGACATTGAATGAGTGTGATATGGATGCAAATGACTCTCCAACGATCAAACATTTCTATTTTCACTTTAAGCGGTAACATAGATTTTTTTCGTGTCGAAACTCGTTTCTCATTTTTTTAAGTTTACATTACTGTATAAATTAGGAAGACAGCGGTAGAGACGTGTTACTTAATCACAATTTTTGTAACGAATGGAAAGACGAAACAATAAACACGCAAAGCGGCTCTTACCAAAGGACGGAACGTCTAATAATGTGGCGGCATTTAAAAATATATTTTATTCATTGAGTAATAAGGTTGCTTTCATTCTGTTTGTTTACATTCTCAAAAACACCGATCGCGGCGAAGGCGGCTTATGTCAAAGTCCGAACCAATACAGCGGCGATATCATTTAACAACATACTTTAGGCAAAGTTGTAATAAGGTCTATTTTATATTTTATTAGTCCATTTGACGGCGTTTACAAAGGATATAGGAATCCGCAAATAAAGAAATCTTTAGCCGCGAATATAGGAATTGGGTAGCATTTTTTTAATTCGCGAATAGTGAAAACGCGAATGAAGGAGGCGCGAATAAGAAGCTTTTACTGTATTGTTAAACAGAAGAAACCAACCCTTGAAATGAGTTGAGAATTGAAATGAAACAAGAACTCGAGTTTTCAAAACCGTTGACCTGGTAAGAAAAAAAAGATATTAATGAAATTAGAGAGAGAGAGAGAGGTCATAGAGGTAACTTTAGTCAGGGCCGGCCTTAAGCCGATTGGACCGATTGCTCCCAATCGGGCCCCGCGCCTAAGGGGGATCCGCGCTAGTTCTGTCTACTCCTACCCTCCAACTTAATATGCTCTACAGTGCCCTTTTAACAGCATATTGGGCCCCAGAGCAAATAGTATGTTGTGGTCCCTATGACTAAATTTTACCCCTAATACATGTAATTAATACATGCCGTTCTGCTCGCTGGGCCTCCTGCCAAGTGGCTATGGTACCGTTAAGATGGCTCTGCTACTCTCGTTTGTCAAGTACTTAGAACAACAAATTTGAATACAGGTACATCCATGAAATTTACAAGGGAGGGTATGGCTTCTCCCTAACAAATAAATGAATAGTTTGTATTAAGTTTCCGGACATAAGCAAATATTTTCTGAATTTAATGGTGCAGTATTTTCTTTATTTTTTACGTTTACAACTTCTGTTGTAAAAATAGATATTATGTTGAGGGAGTATTTTGCATACCCCCAAAAAGGCCCGTATCCAGCCCAAAAATTTAGGGGAGAGCGGTAGAAGTTAGGGGGGCCGACCCAATCACATTATACTTCATCACCATAGTTCATTTACAAGCCTACAGTGATATTTTATGGGGGCCAGTCAAAGTTTAGGGAGGCCGGCCCCCTCTTGCCCCCCGTGGATACAGGCCTGCCCCCAACACCCCTAACACTCCCTAAATTTCCTTACACACACCACTGAGAGTAAAAATATTGTTTTCTGTGAGATTATGTAAAAATATATCATTATTCTGGGTGCACACCCTCTTTTATTTTGAACACTCCACTAGGTAAAAGTTAAAGGCGTTCTTACTGATTATGATTATAATTATGTCGTTCTTACTGGCGAACTACCGTGAATACCGAGCTAGTATCAAATGAATCAGCCTCAGTTCGACTTCCTTGCATATTCTTTCTTTTATTATATGTATTTTAAAAATACAAAACCAGAGGACAAATTTGCCCTTTCCTGCGAAAAATACCGTGGATGTATTTTTCTTTTTACTCAAATCAGGAAAACCGCATGTATACTAGTACATACTGAATAGGTGGCTGCTCATGAAGGTTTGTATTCTAACTCGAATAATAAAATGCAAAATATGACATCCATCTTCCATTGGTTCCTTAAGATTTTGATCGTCTTAATCATGATTTTGTTTTGTCTGCAATCGATAACGATTTCAAGCTGATTATACCTTTCATAAGTAGCTATCTACGATGTTCTCACTAGCGTATATTAGGTTTTCCTCACTCGAATTCTTTTCAAAAATATACAGCTGTTAAGAAGTCATTGAACCAACGAATTCATATCAATGTGCGTTTTATTATGTCTTACAAATATAAACTTATGGAAACATAGAGACTTCACCAATATATTTCTCGTAAATTTCTAGTCGAATTTGATATACTACATGCAGTGGCGTATTTAGGGGGGTGGATTCCGGGCTTAAGCTGCCCCGAAATCTTACTTAGTATACTAAAGTAAATGAAATATTTTGCAGAATTTTCACATTTCCAGACAAAGCCCCCCCCCCCGAAAGTTAGCAAAGCCCCTCCCGAAACAAAATCGTAAATACGCCACTGACTACATGACTCCCTTCCTGTTTGAAAAAAAAATCAAGCGAGATATTAGCAAACCTATGGTCGACATCGATAGGTTTACTAATAAGAGGAAAAAAGTATGAAATACTAGTATCTACAGAACCTTCTTGAAAAATTGCGACGCACAAAGGCGAAATATATATTTTAAATTTCATTCACTGTCTGCATTTTCATCTGAGTTATTTCTCTGAAAAATTAGCTGCTATAAGCAATGAACAGGGTAAGCGTTTTCACCAGAACATTTTGCAGATGTAAAAAGGTTATAAAGGGAAATGGGACCCGTCCATGACGAGAGAATACTGTTAGTTTCTCCTCAAAGAGGACTCCACAACATAGAAACGGGAAAATGTTTCAAAACTGTCTTTGACTTTAATCATTTTTCTTAATCAAGCTTATAAGTAAAGATGCAGGGTGTTCCGGAGATAAACTGACAAACTTATGATGTGTGTTCAGGGTCTCAATACGAGAAAGTGTTTTTTCTGTGACTTTGGTCGGAAACGCTTAGTTACGGAGAGAGAGCTAATTAAAAGTAATAACTGGAAATGGTCATTCCCCTTACCCTTTTATTACCCTTATCTCCGTAATTTACTCCTGTCAGCAGTTAATCATCATCATTATTATACCAGAAAATCTGAGGATAATACGAAAAAAAAAAAAAACTATCTGCATTTTCGTTTTCAGGACGTTTGATTTAGTAAGGATTGCATTGTTTTATCTCTGCATGGTTTTGAAAGTTGAAATTTGTAGATACGTGTTATCAGTGCTACAAAGTTAACTACCGAAACTATATGTAAAAATAAATAAGTAAATAAATATATAAATAAATTTAATCCATGGCTGCCATAACTTATGTTATCAATAGTATTAAAAGTTGAGGTGCAGTAGATTTCGCCCTTCATTTCTTGCTTCTTCATTAACCAACAAGAATAATCGAAAGAGTGTAATCTATGTGCGAAAGAATACTGAAGTGTACCCGTCGCTTCGATAGATTTACGTTTGTTTGTGTCAGAGAATAAAAGAGTGTGACTCGTCTTCGTTTTCGTGCTGTGAACACAGTTATTTGCGATTATTATAACATTGAACTATAATGGACGTTTTAGTGATCAATATATAAACAATGTATCTCAAATATAAAGTCACTGACGTTTGAAAGAATAGCATAAAGAGCAGTAGGAGCCAATAAAACATCAGGTAAAAGATTATCGTATATCATGGAGTGCGTTTGAAACAATGAAAATGAATTCATTTTCTCATTCATTCATTCATTTTCAAGTATGCATTTACTTACGGGCGACTTTTCATAAGAAATCAAACGCAGGTGTTATGTTTTATTCAGTCATTTTATATATGTTCCCAATTGGGCCCCGCAGGCATATTTGCGGATCCCAAACGTTTCAGATATCCTCTAATCTGATTGGCCGATATCACAAGTCATGATCTACATATAGCATAAAGTAAAAGGTTAGCGTTGTCGGCTCTGGTAGCCGATTAGGCTAGTGCAACATGCTCGTAGTGAAGATAGTTTTTGGCGTGTGTTCAAATCCTGCCTATGAACAGTTTTTTTTTTACTATTTTTAAAATTTTTTATAACAGTTCTTTCGTTACAATAACATTAAAAATAATATTCAAAAAGTGATTTAACGATTATTTTTTAAAAATTTTCATTAAACTTTTTTCATTAAAATAAGTTTGCCCTTGTACTATATAGATCCACAGCAAATGTAGTAGTAGTAGTAAGTTTGCCCTTGTACTATATAGATCCACAGCTAATGTAGTAGTAGTAGTAGGAACGGGTTAGAAGCCCCGCAGGGGTAGTTTGGGTTCTGTTCTTGACATCAAATTGGCAAGAATGCTGAAACGTTTGGGATCGGCAAAAATGCGCCCCGCACCACCTAAGACCGGCCCTGACTTAAATTGTCATTTATGCTTTTGGAAATGTAGACAAAATACATTTTAGGAATTAAGAAAAATAGATTGTTTAATATTCAAGTTTAAGTTCTTCTTTATAACTTACATGTGAGGATAGCATGTAACCTCTGACGATGCAGTACGCATACTGGTATCAACCCCCACCAACAGAACGACATAAATCTCAAGAAAAAACATATTTTGGCTTCCAGGGAAATAGAGAGTAAAACTTACGGCAAAATTACAAGTTTGCGCCAGGGAGCCATTGCTGAAAGGATTGTTTTCGAACAGTTAACATGCCTTTCAGAAAGGAAGAAGGAACATGCCACAAAATTCAAGAGGAAATGAAAATAGTAGAACGTTTCGTAATGTTTCGGGAAATGAAAAGAGAAGGTAATACTTGATTAGGACATAAGTTGAAGGAGAATGCAAACTATTAGTTCTTCTGAAATTAAGTTACTTAAAATTGTGTATAGCTCATACATGAGGCATTGAGTAACGACTAGGGTACAAATCTTAAGACAAAGTAATAGATAATTGCACAGAAGAACATATTTTCAAGATACCTGTTTCCAGTGGCGTATTTAGGGGGGGCTCCGGGCTTAAGCCCTCCCCCGAAATCTTACTTACTATAGTCAAGTATATGAAATATTTTGCAGAATTTTCACATTTTCAGGCAAAGCCTCCCCCAAAAGTTAGCAAAGCCCCTCCCGAAACAAAATCGTAAATACGCCACTGCCTGTTTCAGTAAGATAATGCCAATAGTAACATGCCATTCATGTAAAACACCATGGATCTTGGTTTTGGTTAATCTGGCCTTATAATCAAAATAAGAAGAACAACTTGCCTTCTACACCATGTTAGTCGTAAATTGAGAATCACCATAAGATCTAAGCAGGCCCGTAACAAGCGCAAAAATTTAGGGGGCCGGTAGAAGTTAGGAGGGGGCCGGCCCAATCATATTATACTTCATCACCATATTATAGTTCATTTGCAAGCCTACCGTGAAACTTTAGGGGACCAGCAAAGTTTAGGGGGGTGGCCCCCCTAGCGCCTCGTGGATACGGGCCTGGATCTAAGCAAGGAAAAGTTTGGTGAATCTTCATTCGCTCTGCTTAGGAGATAGGCACATAAGTAGATCTTTACATACAGATTACCCCCAACTATCCCATATTACACTAACTACTGTATACCATATAATTTCAAAGAGTTAATTTTACTTACCCTAGATACCCCTAGTAACATAATACTTCAAACTGGTTTCCGAATACGAAATTCAAGGATATGTCAAGACTAGAGCCGGGATGCTTTTAAAACAATAAATGTCAGAATATCAGAAAGAATGTTCCTGCATATGTTTAAAGTTGAAAATCATTTAAATATCCTGAATATTATTAGTTGTTAGTTTTATGTGTATTGGACATAACTAATTAACTAACTCTATGGCCTATGGAACACGGAGATTTAACGCCGCGTTCACAAAAACTCTCCACTGACTTCTATCCTTAGCTAACTGCATCCAGTTTCTACTTTGTATTCCTATCTCTGCGAGATCCATCTTAATATTGTCCTCCTATCTGCGCCTAGGTCTTCCTAATGGTTGTTTTCCGATTGGTCTTCAATTCAAGACTTTCAAAGCGTTTCTGCTTTCTTCCATTCTAGCTACATGACCTGCCCACCTAAGCCTCCTAGACTTGACGACCCTAACAATATTGGGTAACCCGTATAAATTATGTAGTTCCTCGTTATGAAGTTTCCGCCATTTCCCATGCCCGTTCCTCTTGAGTCCGAATATTCGTCTCAGGATTTTGTTCTCAAATACCCCACAGTGTAAGCGACCATGTTTCGCATCCATATAGAACAACGGGCATGATTATCGATTTATATATTTTAAGCTTCAAATTCCTCGACAGAATTCGTGATGACAAGAGATTTTGAACCGAATAGTAACACGAATTCCCTGCTTTTAGTCGACATTTAATTTCCTCGTGGATATGATTTTGCTCTGTTAATATTGATCCTAGATATTTGAAACTATCCACTTTATCAAAAGAATTATTTAATATTTTAACGCATCTATAATTTGCTGTATTGCGGTCCCGACGCACTTCCATGTATTTAGATTTCTATGCATTTACTTCTAAACCCATGTCCCTGCAAGCGTTTAATAAGATCTCTGCATTTATCTCTATTGTTCTCCTATCATCCCCTATTAAATTTACATCATCCGCATATGCCATAACCTGGTGAATACCGTTCAACTGTAGGCCCTGGTTGCTATCTTTGATTTTCCTTATAGCGTATTCCAGAACAAAGTTAAAGATTAATGGCGACAACGCATCTCCTTGTTTCAGGCCATTTTCGACGTGAAGCTCGTGGACAAAAAATTTCCTACCCGGACTTTACTTTGGGATTCATTTAATCATATCTTAATTAATCTAATTAGCTTTCTCGGTATTCCAAGTTCTGTAAGAACGTTGTATAATGTTTCTCTCCTAATCGAGTCGTACGCCTTTCAAAAAATCAGTAAATAATTGATGTACCGGGTATTGTATTCCCACTTTTTTCGAGTATTTGGCGAATGGTAAATATTTGGTCGATAGTCGATCGATTTCGTTTAAATCCGCACTGATAATCTCCAATAATTTCATCTGCGTATGGGGTCAGTCTTGCTAATAGAGTATTTGAAAGGATTTTATAGGATGTTAAGAGAAAAGAAATGCCTCGATAATTATTACAGTTAGTTTTGTCGCCTTTCTTGTGAATTGGAACAATGATTGATTCTTTCCACTCTTGTGGCAATTCTTCCTTGTTCCAGATAAGGAGAATGAGTTTGTGTATCTTGTTCCACAATTTTTCGCCTCCAGCTAAAATTAACTCAGCCGGAATTTAATCTACACCCGGAGATTTGTGTTTCTTTAATTTCTTTATAGCGGTTTCTACTTGTATTCGGTTGGATTCTGGAATATACGGTTCTGCGGTGTGTATCTTCTTTTCTCCACGCACATTAGTTTTTGGTTGCTTGTTAAGCAAATCGTCAAAGGAATCTTTCCATCTATTTAAGATGCTATCCGTGTCAGTGAGAACTGTACAGTCAGATTTCTTTAATATATAAGCACGAGGTTGATAACCTTTCTTAAATTCGCTAATCCCCTTACACATGTCCTGGATGTTTTTATTTTTACTATTATCTTCAAGTTCCGTAATTTTAACTTTCAAAAAATCGCGTTTCTTTGTTCTAAAAGTTTTGGAAGTTTCCCGCCTGGTATCTGCGAAATTTTGTGTAGTTATTTCATTCGGATTTTGTAGCTTGCGTAATTTTGCCTGTTTTCTCTTCTCTGGTAATTTAATGCATTGTTGATCTAACCATGGTTTGTTCCGCGTGTCCCAATTTTTGTTTTGCTGAAATTTTAATGCTATCTCTAATTTAAATCCAGGTATCCTCAACACTAGTTCACCCCGAATCTTCTAAAGCCGAGAATCTATTCGAAACTTCAGTCTGGTATTCCTCTCTTACCTGGCTCTCTTCTAATTTCTTTAAATTGAGGCTCTCCGTTTTTGGACATTGAATATTACCTTTATTCAACGATAATCTCTCTCGTATTATCGCTGCTACCAGGTAGTGATCACAATCAGCCCTTCTAAACGACCGGACTTCAATTATGCTAGATTCTCTTCTTCTATCTACTAAAACGTGATCAATTTGATTATGTGTTTTTTCCGTCTGGTGATGTCCAAGTGTATTTATGAACGTCGCGATGTGGGAATTTTGTACCCTTCACGATTAGATTTTTGGATGTTGCAAAGTTCACGAGTCTACCACCGTTGTCATTTCTTTCCTTATGCAGACTTTCATTCCCTATAATCGGTTTGATAATATCTTCTCGTCCTATCTTCGCATTGAAATCTCCTAATGGATGGATTGTATTGGAGATGCGCTAGTAATATATTTTTCTGACCGTCATTTTAGATTTGTTTGATGAGGAGAAAGTTCTGCGATTTAAGTAAAATTTTCACATTTGTCATCTGTACATTGTTATATTTTTTCTTTATAATTTATATGTACAGTAAATCTGAAACCCAAATGAGTAATTGTTTCCCCCTAGAGCCCAAAATATTGTCCCTGCCTCTGGGTAATGGCTATACTCTTTTCTAGCATCAATATATTAATTTCAACCATTACATTTTATTGAAATTCATATTTTTTTCAACAATTGCTAATAAGAAACTTACATTTAAGCATCTGGAAACTTACGATGCGTCCCTCTATGAGTCATTCCAAGCTTGTTAAGTAGCCTCCCGTAGCATAGTTGATATCACTTGGGACGTAAAACTTTATAAAAAAAAAAAAAAAAAAAAAAAAAAAACCTGGAGCAAGCGGTCCCGGATTAAATCCCAGTGTGGACTTAAGGTCGAAAAAAAAAGGGAAAAGGTTTTTCAGGTCAGTAATCTTCAGTGAAGCTTTCCTCATTCACACCAGACAGATGCCGAGATGGTACCTAACATGGTTGTCCCAGGCAATTTCTTTCCTTTCTCATTCGTTTCTTCCTCCCCAATCCCCGGGTAGTGTAATCACCGAGGGACGTCATTCCTCATACCTGACAAGCTAACGTTACCATAGACGTCGTCGAAAGCGCAGAAGTCTAATTTTTAATCCTGATCCTAAACCATGCTTGTTAAGGAAACTTCTTTGAGATCTGCATTAAGTAAAAACTATAAAAGGAAAGTTTAAAGAGAAGTTGAATAAGATGTTTAGTTTAAATCAAAAATCGAGCCAATCAACCAATACATGTATGAGTTCAGTAAATCATTAAATCATTGCCAGGTAAATATTCTAATATTTCTGTGTCGTATCAGTTAACATTAAAAGATCATTTCCGCCTACTAACTTATTTTGACAGACAGTAGATGAAATTTGACACCAAAAGATCTTCAAATGCTTCTAGTAGAGTACCGTGGAAATCTGTTCTGAACACAATGGACAACGTAAACAAGCGAATCTGAAAACGAAGAAGCTGTTTCTTATTTAAATAAAATATAGAGCATATTTTCGAGCATGCATTTTGTACATATTTTCAGATTTTTTTTTTTTTTTTTAGCGCATGTAAATCCGGGCTTTAGTCACGACTGAGTACGGCCAGGGAAATCATGAGTGTTGTTTACGAATATGAAATTCCTTTTTTCTATTGCAATTTTTGTTTCCGAAATATTGTCTACTTAGCGGTGACGACATTGACAGACAAATGATGTCCAAAACAACCAAGCAAATTGTTGATGCTGATTCAAAATCTGAAGAATACTTGTACAGGGACACACTGGGGGTCATTGAGTCCATACTTTCAGTCCTGAAACTTTCCAGCTCAACATACATTTGTGCACTTTTTCAATAAAACTATACTTGTTTAACAAGGAAATGATTGATGTAGCATGAAAATTTAATCTTACATTTCCTCTGTTTTCTGTCAATCCAGTTCTATCATTTTCTTCTAAAAATATAGATGTAAGTTATTTACAATTACTTATCGTTTTTTCGTTTTTCAGAATAACGCCCGCTCAACACTACATAAGCATAGTAATTTATAGCAAAGTTTGGACTCCTACCAGGAAAAAAAGTCTTTTTGCGCGCTTGCTGCTTACCCACAGTTACGTTCGTGCACGAGATACTAATCGCTTGTGGATATTATGACAGATTGACAAAATGAATAATTATAAAGCTACCTTTCCTTTGTGAAAAAGCAGAATATTTACAATTAAGTATTCTCCTTCTTATTATTATCGAATTAGAAATTTCCTTATTCTTTTGAGGCAATTTTTCATTCTTTCCTATCCTAAACTACATTTTTTATTTGCTTAAAGACTTTCTTTCCAATATTTTAGATAATTTGGTAAGTACAGTTAAATCTCAGCTTTTTTTCTGTGTATTTTTCCTTGGTTATTCTATCATAGTCAAATAAAGTAACTCCTTCGGCTTTTTTAATGTATCAAATCACCTTATTTCTTCTTTTTGAAATATTTTTCAGTATATTTCACTCTTTTTTGCTACTATTTTCAATATTCTTTCACTTGATACATTATCCATTAACCTAATTTTGTAACACTCTTGTAACCTAATTTTGTAATACCATTTCAAAGGCTTCCAATTTTCGTTTTCTACTTTCTCCTAAAGTCAATGTCTCAAATCCAGACATCACCACGGTCCAAATCTATTTATGTGTAGAAAATTAAAATATTATTTATTGTTCCCCTTCAACTCCAAACTACGGGTAAGATGGGCTTTTGAAAAGGTCGTTACATAAAAGAGTGGAAAATGAGATGACATTTTTTTTTTTTTTTTTTACTTTTTCATTAGATTTTTGAATGTGTTTAAATATTGTATAAAGCCTGGGGAGCTGAAATATTGTATAAAAATACTCTTCTCATATTCTACACTATACGTAGGGATAAGTCTTGAGAAATTTGTCGCTAAAGAAAATGAAATTAAAATGAAATCTTTGAGTTTTACGTCCCACAGTTATGCCGGCTAGGTCAAAGGAGACGGTGATGATGAGAAATGAATGAAAAATAGTACAATGAAGAAAGTAAGTGTAAACGGGAGAACTCTGAGGAAATCCACGCACACGGGGTTTGTCCACCACAAAATTCACTTGGTGGGAGCGAGTGGCTACCGAAATCAGAAATTGCTTTATAGGTTTTGCATGATTCTTTTGGTTGGTTCGATTGATTGATTGATTTTGAGTTTTACGTAACGTTCAGCATCGAGGCTATATGAGACGTGGACCTACTGATTAACGTGGAATCCCAACCACATGAGCTCCCGCCGGGAATCAAACCCTGGTCTCCCGCGCCAAAGGCGCGTACGCTAAACGCTTAGCCACGGAGGAGCTCTTGGTTCGATTCGAGTTTATCATTCCTTTCACCATCGAGGTTATATGAAACTTACAGCTTAACGTGGATCCAATCTACTTTACCCTCCACCTGAAATCGAACTCGACTCTGCCACATCGAAGGCGAGTACGCTTACTAATATAGTTATGAGATAGCTCTGCATATTGCCTTTGAAATGCTGCTCATACACTCACGAAATTTATGTAGAAATAATTTCGAATATACTGTAGATTATCACATACTACAAGGCAAATTGGCTAAATGTCGAGATTGGGAAAAGCCGCATATGGGTAACTCCGAAAAAAATATTTTAGGAACAAATAATTTTTAGTAATAACTTTTATTAATAGAATTATTTCAATTTCGAATGAATGAAACGATTTAGCTCCATCTCAACTTCTTTTTTTTTTAAAAAATAAAAACATTCTTTTTTGGTTAGTCTGTGGAAAAACGAGTATTTTGCGAGAAAGTGTATAGTATATTAAAAATTGTATTTTGATATTTAAATGAGTTTGGGAGACTCCAGTGTTCTGAGGAGAGAGAGAAAAACTCTTTTATTTGGTTTCGACGTTGTGTCAAACCGAATTTGGTCCTGAAACCAGAAAATTTTATATATATTCATTCTACGGATCGCATTTTTTTAAAATGTGAAAAACAAAAATATTCTGTTAGTTCTGCCACACCAAAGAACTCCCCGATTACGAAGGAGCATAGCTTCAGTTACAGTTGTAGAGAGTGTGTTATCGAAAAGCGGTGTATTTGTTTGTTTCACTATACACCATGGTACACATACCTGCATACGGTGGCATATTTACGATTTTGTTTCGGAAGGGGGGATTTGCCTGGAAATGTGAAAATTCTGCAAGATATTTCGTTTACTTTACTATACTAAGGAAGATTTCGGGTGGGGCTTAAGCCCGGAAGTCACCCCCTAAATACGCCACTGCCTGCATACATACATATTCTTGAACTAGGGAGAGGGGACATTTGCTCCACTCGACACCACTGCTCGAGAGAAATTCCTGAATTTTTTGTTGAGAAATTTTAGAAAAAGTACGAGGGTGATTCATAAACCAATACCTCCAAGCCCACTACTTGGCCAATAGTTCCTATCGCAAATATTCTGAACTGTTTATCACTAATACATTGATGTTTAAGCTATACAATGTCACTTGTTTCACCTTGCTATCCCTTCTCGTTCCAGAATAATGGAGTAATGGCATCTATTGGTGACGTTTTGTTGAAACATCGGGTTGTCACTAAATATCTGACTACCAGAGATTGTGCGTCCAGGAACATCTATCGCCGACAACGAGTCATGGATACACCATGACTACCCGGAAACGAAGCGTCAGTCGATAGAGTACCGCCACATGTCTTCTCCTCCGCCAAAAAAACCAAAGTTTCCCATCTGCTGGAAAAGTGTTCTTGACATTCTGCTTCATCCTGCTTATAGTCCGGATTCTGCGCCCTTCAGTTTTGACTCTTCGCCAAATTTAAGGATCACCTTAAGGCCAACGCCACACTTGTGACGCAGAGATGGAAACACAAATTGGGCAAAAATGTCGCCAGCAGTCACCACAATTCTTCGCCGATGGCATTTAAAGCTTTGTTTCGCGTCGGCAGAAGTGTGAGGCCCAAAACTAGCCACAGAGGTTTGGGGGATACGAATATGTTTGGGAGGGGGGAATTAAAAATTCTCTTACAAATATCTAAAGTGTGCTTTTGTGTTAATAGTAGCATTTTGTGTTGAGGTAGCGAGGGTCCATGAAAAGATTAGGTGGTACCAGGCCCCTTTAGCCCTCCTCTGGTTGCGGACCTGACAAATGTGTTGCCCATAATGGGCACTATGTTGAAAAATGATGCCACTATTTGTAGCTGACGTTGCGAGCTTTCCACTGATACCTGTATCGGTGCTCTCTGTCAAATACAAACAAAGGTATTTGAATCACCCTCGTAAATTGCCGATGACAACTTAAGTATGCATTTCTCATCAGCTTTGCGCGTTGTATCAATAATAGAGAACACCCCATTACTAACGTTCCTTTTAATAAACACGTTGATTGAAAACGGTTTTCTATGTACGTTTTAGAATTTGAGAAAAACATATATTGAACCTTCCTTGTTTCGAATTTACTAGCCTCCTAAATATGCTGCAGTCTTCATTAGTAAAGCATTTGTTGTAGTAGATATCCCGTAACTAACTAATTGCATTAGGTAACTAACTAATCGCAAATTTATTAATTATACATATGGATAAATTTTGATTGAGTTGCAAATTAGAGATATACTTCAACATTTATGTATTTGATCGATGTTTCATAGGAAGCACGTGACAAAATTCAATCTCTGCATCAAAAATACTTGTTACAAACCTAACACCAGAAAATGGCGATCTCTGAAACTGGTAACCAGTTTCAAAATGATTGTAAGATTGTTTTCCACGAAGAACTGACTCTGAAATGTGCTCACTTTTCAAAAAGGCAATTTTGAACCTTTGAGTTGCGATCCACTTGAAAACCTATAACTTTTTGTATATGGCTAAATTCTTTCATTGAGTTTAACGTTTTTTTATGAACGTCACTAAGAGTGAGTAGTCTGAAATTTCGAATGTAGCATTAAGTAAAGTTACATTCTACACTCTAACCGGACTAGCTTTCCTTCCGATGCCGTTACACTTCATCGCCGTTCTCACGATTATTTAGAATAATACCAAAAAACACATGACAATTCTTACAACTACATCGACAATTCCAACGCATGGTCAAGCACTACATTATCACTCGCAAACGGCTAGATTGGAGAGCTTTTTGTAATATATTACGCCATGAAACGAACTCTACGAAATTCTAGAATTTATTCAAACGGCTTACTTATCAGAAGCACGACTGTTACTATCCCATTCTGGTTGATGGCGCAGTTCTTAGCACTGGTGCAGAGAAAGTAACAGCTTTCGCCTTACATTATGAAGGCGTTTCCACTCCTCACTCTACACCACTTTTTAGTCATCCATCTCATCGTCACATTAAGTCTCGGCGATGCTACCCGATCATTGTTTACACCTTTTATAGAAAATCAACTAGATCCGATTTAACCACTCACAGTTTCTATTGCCAGTAATGATATGGTCGATTCTCTAAGAAATCGCCGTAACAGAGCTCCTGGAGCTGATACTTTCACTTATAATCACCTTCACAAGGCATTCCATATTATCCTCTCTACACGACTATTGTAACTACAGGCTTTTTTTCCAACGTTTTAGAAGCTCACTAAAATAGCTGTATTTCTTAAGCCTAAGAAGGCTTCTACACTTTTTGAATCTTAACTAATGGTTAGTCTTACTAATGTTTGCAGCAGGACTTTAGAACACATTCTGGTAAAGCGCATCTACTTGTACTTACTCACTTATTCTACTCTACCGTCTACGCAAGCTGGATTTCGTCCGTCATTTGGCACAGATGATTAACTTTTAAAAAGGGTTAAATGGAGACATGATTTATGTCATACTATTAAGTTGTTAATAAAATAGTTGTTTGTGGAATTTGAACAAAATCGGCTGTATTTCAGAAAATTGTCCAAAACGATTGACCAGCTCCACATTAACAATGTTGTAACTATCGGCGCAGTTTCTCTGCAGCCCGAGGTGACTTGCGGAAACTGAGCTGCCCGGCTCAGGGTCGCCATCACGAAAAAAGTTTAAGTTAAATTCGATTTGATTTTCGTTAAGTGTTCCTTTCAGCAGCGAGGCCCTATGAGACGTGGATCTTCAGTTTAATGTGGGATCCGAACTACATGAGCTCCCGCCGGGAATCAAACCCGGATTTTCTACGGCAAAAGCTCGTACGCTAACCGATTAGACACGAGGGAGCTCTCGTTACCTGCAACAATTACTCCTTGCGTATTGTTAACGTACACACTACGGACAGTAACATTCTAGCAGCAACTTCGTTTGAAACCGTGAAACGTTTCTCAGTGTTTTTGTTTAGACTTTACTGATCTGTGGAGTGTTCTTCAAAAGTACGTCAGAATTGATCTGAAAGGCAAAAGTAATACTCGATGGAGATCACAAGCAAAAGCTGTAAGATGGACTGGAAGAACTGCATGACACCTTGTAACGTGCCTTAGGTATGGCTCCGTCGTGGGCCACCGGCCGTTAATGACCAGGACAAATATCTATAAAGGGAAACATGCCCTACAATAATTATTGTTAAGTGAGGGAAATTAGGCGAGATCCTCCTAGTGCAAATGTTAACTATATGTTCTATAATAATTCCCATCTATAGGATTTCTGCGTATTTCAACTTAGCAAAACAAAAAAACCATGATATAAATAATCAGAAAGATGCCATTAGGATATTGAAATAAAAGGTTATATATGTGAATTGAAAACTTTATAACAATAATTCAATCAAGCAATCTCTACTTTCAATGGATTTGAACAAGAATATTAGTTTCTACATATGTAAATTTATATCCTGATATATATATTTTTATACTGGATGAAACTGTTTTTACTGTAAGTATATTTAAGGAGTCTAATAGAGTAGCAGCATCTACCCTACCACAATTCCATGTCATTAATTTTCTAAAAAAAATTATATTCAAAATTGTTTTAATAACACACCGTTCTATAATTCAAATAGATATAAAATATATTTAGTCCTAATTAATGTAATACCTTAAATCAGAGAATATAACAAATTAGTATAACAACTCACCCATTTACAAAAGTGATATCTTATTCCATTCACTCCTGATTTAAGTAAGTGGGTGTCACAGTACAGAACTTTTCATCCACACAATATCACCAAACCGAAATAACACTATTCAGAAATTAGATACCAATACTTTAGAAATATCCGAATATAGATTTCTTTTTCAGGAATAAACGGTAAAATTCACTAATTCTGAAAACCCGTAACAGTTGAATATAGTAGAACAGATAGTGCCCACTTGCACAGTAGCAATCGAATGGCTAAGCCATCCTCTTCAAGCACCGTCGTAGGTACGTAATTCACTACTTTCCACCAGAGGCGCTAAAAAAAATGTACATCTTTATTTCGGGTTGCATACTCGTCAGGCAATAAACTCCAAGATTTTTTTTTTTTTTTTAAGTGTGGATAAAATTTCCGCACGTAACACACATCGCCCACTCAGCTATAAAAAGTTGGCACAACTTTTTATAACAAATTTTATAAGATGTAATTACCCTTTTTTTTATTATGAATAGAATTTAATTTATCGTTAGTCCTTGTCAGTCGCTGTTAGTAATTTACCACCTCTATCTACATCTATTTATTACTAACTAACTCATTCTCGCCAAACTCATTCACTCCAACTAAACAAAACCAAACTAAAGAAAAAAAAATCCCCCAAAATACAAACGCTCTTCACACATTACTATAGTTACAACCACTCACGTTAGTTAAAGAAAAGTCATCAGTCGTTATCCTATTCATAAAATACACAAATTTCAAAATGTGACATTATCTCAGGTTTAATATCAATAACCATTTTAATTATATATATATATATATATGTATATTATCAGAGGTGAGTTCATCAAATTGTATTAATTTAATATTACTCTCTATAATTCATAATAATAACAATAAAATATTACAATTTTATCTTAGTACTCATCTTACATCCATTCTTGCTCGCTATATGAATTAGGCATCTTGATATATCTTCCATAAAATTTTCCGAGAATTACCGTTACATTGGACAATTAACAAAACCATGACAATTATACAACACATCCAGATCTGGAAAACTAACAAAAACAAGTATTAATAACACATTAAAAATTAAATATATCCACATATATATTTTTAATTTTAAAGCTGGACCATTAATATCATATCTTTATATCACAGATACTCTATATCACATATTTAATTAATAGTATGAGAGGTATCGAATTTATGATTATTTTACAATGTTTCTCCTTTCCCTAAATATCTTTGTCTGACTCACATGACACTTTCTAATATCTCTAGGATTTTCCGTATTTCTAATTTGAACAGTGTTTCCACCCAAGAAACGTTCTATGGAATAAGGGCCACTCCATTTTGGACACAAAGATTTAGTTCTCTTATCATTCAAAGAGGAAAGAAACTGAGTTTTAATCAAAATTTTATCCCCGATATTATAATTATGATCAACACGCCTTCTATCATATAATTTCTTTTTACGTTTCCACGCATTGCTCATGTTCTGAAGAGCCTTTGACCATAACTCCGGTTCACGAGTATTTAAATCTGAAGCTTTTATTTGCCATTTAACATCCAACGGATTACATACATCATAATTAAAAATTAAATCCATAGGACTACATTTTGTTTCTTCGTGAATAGCACAATTTACTGAATACTCAATTTCCCAGATTCCTTTATCCCAAGATGTTTGTTTTTGTCCAAAATATATTCTCAAAGAATTTTTTATCGTAGACACGTATCTTTCACTCGGATTCGACGCCGCGTGATATGGTGATATACTTATGTCCCTAATTCCATTTGCATAGAGAAAATCTTTAAACTTAGCTGATGTAAACACCGAGTGATTGTCATGACCTATTGAAAACACAAAACCGTTTCTACACATTAATTTATAAAGTTTATTGATAATACTTTGACTAGAAAGGAATTTTATTGGTTCAAGAAAGACTCTTTTCGAAAATGAATCTACGACTATCAGACAATAACGTCCTGATTTACTTTCTACCATTGGGCCTATTATGTCAATTTGCCAACATCCATTTACTATCTTCTCATACTGAGAAATCAACTTTCCTGCAGGTTTTACATTATTGCTTTTATTTAACTGACATTCCTTACAAGCAGAAACATATTCCCTAATTTCCTTTTGCATCTCAGGCCACGTAAAGCGTGCACAGATCTTCCCAATAGTTTTACTTATTCCGGCATGAGATCCGGGTAAAATACTCGCGTGGAAGAACTCAATTATACTTGGAGCTAATGTTTTAGGTAAACAAATTTTATACGGATTTCTAATAGCTTTAGTTTTACGACACAATATATTGTTAATCAACTTATATCCCTCAATCACCCTTTTTGCTCTTAAATCTCTTACAATCTTATTTAATTCAGGATCATTTAACTGATGATCTCGTATAGACATATTTACATAAGGCATATTCCACAGATTAATCAAAAAATAATTTGTTACTTTATCCGCATGTGAAGGTTCTATCTCTACTTCCTCAAAGTTACTAATGTCATACAATCTTGAAATAAAATCTGCAGAGACATTCATATTAGTAGAAATTGATTTTACTTCAAAATTAAAGGAAAAGAGACGGTATAATAACGATCCATATCTTTTCACTCTTTTCATATTCCTTAAGGCGTACACTAAACCGGCGTGATCCATTCTTAGCTCAAAAGGTTTATGCAAATAAGTTCTATAACGTTCCATGGTTTCAATGGCCGCTAACATTTCTAACAAATATATAGGCTTATTGAAGTCGTATTTCTTTAGACGTCTACTATAAAAACCCACTGGAACTAAGTTATTATCATCATCATATTGTTGGATCACCCCTCCCAAACTTCTTAATGTTGCATCACTGTTAATTACAAACTTCTTATTCAAATCAGGCAATTTTAATACAACATAATGTGCAAATAGTTCTTTTATATTATCTAACGCCTTTTGTTGTTCTGGTCCCCACCTAAATACTGCAGAAGCCGCCCTTAATCTTTCTATTGGTTCCATAACCTCATGAAATTGTGGAACAAACTTTGCATAATATTGTAAAAATGAAACTAAAGATATCAAACCCTTTTTATTCTTTGGAGCAGGCAATCTTTTAATAATCTCAAGTCTAGATGGGTCCATTTTCATTTTTCCATCTTCTATAATAAAACCCAGATAAGAAATTTTACGTGAAAAAAATGTACACTTCTTAATTGATAAAGTAAGTCCTTTATCCTGTAACCTTTTTAAAACTTTTTCTAACAGAACCTTATGACTCTCTATATCTTTACTTTTACAAATTAGATCGTCCATATACCACTCTACACCTTCATCTTTTAACGGATATAACAATTCAGTTAGTATTTTTGATAACACATGACTTCCGGCAGCTAATCCAAATGGAAGTACCTTAAATTCAAACAAACCCCTATGCGTAAGAAATGCCGTCAAATGACGACAATCCTCCGTCAATGGTATTGTTAAATATGCTTTTCTTATATCAAGATGGGTATAAATTTTAGCATCTGATAATTCAGCTAAAATATCCTCAATCCGAGGTGTAAACTGTGTATTTAAACAAAGATGCCGATTCAAAGCAGAATAGTTTACGACCATACGTTTAGATCCATCGTTATTATTAACAAGAAAACAGGGAAAAGCACATTCACTATTACTAGGTTGAATTAAATCAGATTTTAACATCTCATCAATAATTTTATCGAGTTCTCTTTGAGATGCTCGTGACATGGGATATGCTTTCTTACGAATAGGAGTGTAATCATTTAAGAGAATTTTATAATTAAAATCCTTAATTTTTCCTACATTGGGTGAAAATACATTAGGAAATTTATCAAGTAACTCATTCACATACCCTTGTAATTCCGGATATTCCTCCAAGACTTCCGGATCCACTCTCAATTGACATGGATTCTCGATAGACTGCTTATTGAAACTGGTATTGGAAAAACCATTGGTCTCCACTGAGCTGGCAACACTGGACTGTCCCCTGGTAGGTTCCTGAGTAAATTCCCTAACGTGTGACTCCCGACCAACGTTTGGAGGTAACTCACTCGAAGATTCTTCCCTCAAAAATAATTTTGTTGAAATTTGGGATGGTTCTCTGCAAAACAAATCAACAGCACAAGTATCTTCACGTAAATCAGGTGGGGGGTCCCTTAATGAAAAGTTCAAAGAAACCACAGAGTTCTCTAAAGGAAGGATTAACTTGTTGGTCACTAAATCGATCTTTGCCTTTAACTGCTTAAGTTCATTAATTCCCATAATAAAAACTGGTTCAAGGTTTTCCACCAAAAAAAACTTTAATCGATACACTCGATTCTTTAATTTAATGGGAATCCTCACACATTGTTCTAAAGTTAACTTCTGTTTATCTATCCCTACTCCTGTAAACTTTTCATTAAACACTTGCACAGGATATTTTAAATTTTTATTCCACCTATCAAAGTTTTGTTTATCAATAAGCGAAGCTGAAGAACACGTGTCTAGTCCCCCTCGCCTACGAGTTCCTAGCACAAAAGCATCGACAAAAGCTGCAATTAGTTTTCTTGAAGTATTATTTTCTATTGTTTCATCCCTTCTTTTAATATTCACTGTATTTCTATCAAATTTTCGGGGTATTGTTCCTCCCTCTCCATGAACTTGTCTCAAAGTACTAAAGTTCTTACTACTTTCATTATTAGCAGGTGACGAACTAAAAATGTTTAAGTTCGCATTTTCTACACCATTCCGAGACACTGAAACTCGATTCCCTTTAAAATTACCACTATGCATTAAATTACTCACTGGTCTAGATGCATAATGCTTTGTTTTTACGTTGTTAATTTGAGAAACTTCACTATAAACACCATCACTCACATTAGGGTGTCCATGTTCAATATTATCTACCGGGATTCGAAGTTCGGACCTCTCCATAGGAAGCGTATACTGCTGCCGATCACTCTTAGCTGCAAAGCGTCTCTTATTCCTCCTATCACTATTCATAAACTGATTATTGAAAGAATTTGAAACGCCCGCACCATTAGAAGATTGAACACCGGACCCAAGTTCCTGATTCAGAGCCCCTGACCGGTCACTATTCCCTGCAAAGCGTCTTTCCATATTCATCCCCATGTTCACTTTCAACAACTTTTTATTAAGCAAATATTGTTTATTAGCAGTACAATTGGCTACTCGGTGCAGTCCACCACAAAAATAACAGGAAACCTGTTTACGCTCTTCACCTCCTCTACTTGAAACCTTGGTTAATGCACTGTATACCTCCAAATTCCTTTGATGTAAGTCATATTGATTTAATTCACTCAACAACTCATCTAATGACGTAGGGTAACGATACTTATATATGTCATGTTTTAAGTGGGGATTCATTCCTTCCATAATAATTTGTATAACTTCTTTACTATTCCCATAATTTAGGGATCCATAACAAACAATATACGAGTCTATTATTTTGTTTACATAATTTAATAAATTCTCTTCTGGTTTTTGCATAACCTTAATATATCTATTTATAATGGCTCGCTTACCTAATGGTGTCATGTATTTTTGAAACAAATGACTTGTAATTTGTGACCATTCGGTAGTCATTTCATATAAGGAAATTAATTCTTGATTTAATCTACCTTGCGCTTTTCCTAACGCAGCAATTAGAACGGTTTCTACTGGAAATAATTTCAATTTAATAATACCATAGACTACACTCATAAATTGAAAAAGTTTTACATCATCTGATCCGTCTACTACAGGAATTCTACGTACGTGTTCATTAAACAAATTACAAGAAGCATTAACCGTTAATTTCTCCATATTAAAATTAAAAGGCACAAAACTATTCAGTAAACGTACGTTCTGAGGTTCATTGCGCATAATTTCAACTTTATTTTTATCGCAAAATGGATTTGTGCTTTTCTTTTCTTTCGCAATCATCTCCTCAGCTGATTGATCAAGGTCAATAAACGGATTCAGGGAGCTACGACTACTCGTTGTAGACGCACACAAAGGTTCCAACTCGTCCCTCAACATTCCGCTGCTATCAGCAAAGTCAGAACACACACCTGTTGAAGACAGGTCAGTTACATTATCAGCAGTGAACGACGATAAATGTTGCCTACTTGAATCGGCTTCCCCTTCCAAATACGACAAATCCCAACCTTGACCTACATTAGGCGGAATAAATACTCCCCTTTCTCCTCCTACAAACCCATTTAATACTAGCTGACCAGGCCTTCCCGCAGTATTTTCCATATTTATGAATAATGAAGAAATAAAAGTTAATGCTATAATATACAAAAATATTCCCACCAGAAAAATATTTCTGCCTAATAGCGACTGCACACTTACAAGCATTTGTTTCGTACAAGAAATCCGATTTTACCATATAGCCTTCTAACCATCCAAAATTGAAACTTTTTTTTTTTTTTTTGCTACAAAAAGAATCCGGATATATTTAACAACTCCAACAAGAAACCTACAAAGTAACAAACAAACAAATGTATATACATGTATTATGTTGTACGTTCCCTCCTATAGTCTCAAGAAAACGGATTTTACTCCAGCACTTTTAAACCTATCAAGTATGTAAGGCATGTACCGTAACTAATTTCAACAACTTTTTTTTTATTATTATTATTATCGAAGATTCGATTGCTACTGTTTGTAACGTGCCTTAGGTATGGCTCCGTCGTGGGCCACCGGCCGTTAATGACCAGGACAAATATCTATAAAGGGAAACATGCCCTACAATAATTATTGTTAAGTGAGGGAAATTAGGCGAGATCCTCCTAGTGCAAATGTTAACTATATGTTCTATAATAATTCCCATCTATAGGATTTCTGCGTATTTCAACTTAGCAAAACAAAAAAACCATGATATAAATAATCAGAAAGATGCCATTAGGATATTGAAATAAAAGGTTATATATGTGAATTGAAAACTTTATAACAATAATTCAATCAAGCAATCTCTACTTTCAATGGATTTGAACAAGAATATTAGTTTCTACATATGTAAATTTATATCCTGATATATATATTTTTATACTGGATGAAACTGTTTTTACTGTAAGTATATTTAAGGAGTCTAATAGAGTAGCAGCATCTACCCTACCACAATTCCATGTCATTAATTTTCTAAAAAAAATTATATTCAAAATTGTTTTAATAACACACCGTTCTATAATTCAAATAGATATAAAATATATTTAGTCCTAATTAATGTAATACCTTAAATCAGAGAATATAACAAATTAGTATAACAACTCACCCATTTACAAAAGTGATATCTTATTCCATTCACTCCTGATTTAAGTAAGTGGGTGTCACAGTACAGAACTTTTCATCCACACAATATCACCAAACCGAAATAACACTATTCAGAAATTAGATACCAATACTTTAGAAATATCCGAATATAGATTTCTTTTTCAGGAATAAACGGTAAAATTCACTAATTCTGAAAACCCGTAACAGTTGAATATAGTAGAACAGATAGTGCCCACTTGCACAGTAGCAATCGAATGGCTAAGCCATCCTCTTCAAGCACCGTCGTAGGTACGTAATTCACTACTTTCCGCCAGAGGCGCTAAAAAAAATGTACATCTTTATTTCGGGTTGCATACTCGTCAGGCAATAAACTCCAAGATTTTTTTTTTTTTTTTAAGTGTGGATAAAATTTCCGCACGTAACAACCTCGACTGAAATACTTGATACTCGAAGAGATGCATATCTTTTCTTCTTTCAAATATCGATTTATTTAACTTCATTGCTGCTTTTCTGGTCTGCATTTCCTCAAATTTTAATTGCACTGCATATATATATATATATATAATTACGTGAATAGTCCTTTAGTAAAATCGTACTTACGTTCCACTATGAGTCAGGAAAGACTTACAACTATGGTTGTTCTGTAGCAGCATGATACAACATCGACTTTTTATTTTGAGATATAATTGAAATTATTGCTTCTGCCAAAGCACGAAAATTTTTGTTTTAAATTTCAACGCAAAACTAGGCTAGCGAGATTATTCCTTGATAGTACACAGTAGTGGGAATATCATCTTATGTAACAACAGAGATACAAAGGCTTCGATAACATTGGATTTTTAAAAATTGTTTTCCACGTTCTTTTCGCCTGGGATTTCTTTTGAACAATTCAGTCTTAAGGAAAAGAAAGATAGAACGTACTGTTATTTCTCCATTAAAATTTAATGGAGAAATGACACCATACGTTCTACCTTTCTTTTCCCATTTTAACAGGAAAAGGCATTTAATTATTGTAATCGGGAGATACGAAAGGAAAACACACAGAAAATAAAATATCAAAGAGACATGTTCAGTCAAAAGGAAAGGAGAAAGAGAATTCCATTGATAAAATGGGTTTTTTAATTCGTTTTGTTTATAGAGATATTAGAATAATGTTCAACAAGAAAAATATTTTAGTAAAAAGTTCAATAAAGTTGGCAATAACTGTTCGGAAAATGTAATAACTTCCTGGAAAATTATCGTTTCCAATTTATTAGTAGAGTCCCGGTTCTTCGCACAGAAAGAATATGTTTCATTTTTTACATAAAGGACTAAATTTTGATTTAAACGGCATCGGAAGTGACACTGTTCACTTCAGTGACCCCGAAAACTATTAATTCGACACTAATATTGGTTATTTAAGAGAGCATATATACAGATGGTGATCAGAAAAATGGAAACACCTGAACGAAATTGCAACTTACCAGATTAATATGGTGTCGGGCCACCTTTCGCCTTCAGAACAGCCTTGATGCGACGTGGGATGGAGGCATAGAGGTAGTGAATGGTAGCAAGTGGAATTTTACACCACTCCTCGTGCAGGGCATCGGCCAGTTCTGTGAGAGAGGATGGAGGTGGAAATCGTCGCCGGAGTCGTGTTTCCAAGACGGACCACAGATGTTCAATTATGTTGAGATCTGGGGATTGGGCGGGCCAGGGGATGTGTTGAACTTCATCCCGATGTTCCCCAAACCACGCTGCAACAACACCAGCTGTGTGAATGGGTGCATTATCATCCTGGAAGATGGCGTCATTGTCCGGGAACAACATCCGGACCATAGGATGCAAGTGGTCTCCTAAAATTGCGACATAATCGTTGGCAGTGATTCGTACGCTAAGTGTGACCACAGGACCCAATGAAAACCATGATATGGCGGCCCACAGCATCACCGAGTCGCCGCCATGTTTCACAGTTGGGCGGAGACACTGCAGATCATAAGCTTCTTTGGGCGTTCTCCACACATAAACACGGCCCGTGGTTGGGAATAGGGTGAAGGATGACTCATCCGACCATATCACACGTTTCCAGTCCTCAACGGTCCAAGTGACATGGACGTGGCACCATTGGTGGCGTGCGAAAGCGTTATGGTCCCTGATGAGCGGTTTGGCCCGTGCAACACGACCCCGTAAGTTCATGTCATGTAATTCGCGGCGGACTGTGATTGTCGAAACAAGGTGGGGAAGGTGCTGATTGAGTTCCTCCGTCACTTGCTCCGCAGTGGCACGACGGTTCTGCGTGACAATGCGCTTTAATACCCGGCGTGACTATCACTCATGATTTTCTTCCGCCCACTGTTCCGCTTCCCCGATGTGGTTTTCCCGTGTGTTGTGTAGGCCGTCATCACCTTCGACACTGTTCCACGCGACACACCTAACACAGTAGCCACTGCCGTCACACTTACTCCACATAACCGCGCACCAACAATTTGCCCTCTTTGAAAATCTGAGAAGTCTCCCATTTTACACTACCTCCCTCTGCTGCAGCCATTGGACACTGCTGTTCCACTGCGCCTGACGTAATATGGAGACCGAATTAACACACCACCACCAGCGGTCCGGCGCTGTGGGCGCAACGACACCACTGCCAACCCATAAATCTGACATGTTGCCAACTACAGGTTTTTCCATTTTTCTGATCACCATCTGTATATATATATATATATATATATATATATATATATATATATATATATATATATATATATATGTGTGTGTGTGTGTGTGTGTATCCTCTTTCCCTAAGTTGCACAAAGTGAAGTAATAAAAACCGTCCCAGGCCCGAACCTCATCTATATTGAAAATTTGATCTAGATCGGTCGGGTGGTTCAAGAGTTATTAAGATTTTGTTGTTATATATCTTCCCCTCGCCTAAAGTCACGTGTAAAGTCACAAACGTAGTTACTTTGATTTTTATATATATACAATGTGGACAATTTATCTGGAACATCCGTGATAACTGAAAAACCAAAAGAGGGAGAAAGGTGAAACTTTGCATGAAGCAACTATAATATCGTTTCCGTATTAAACACCACCCGGTGAACAGTGATGCCATCTCAGTATAAAGTTATATTTTTCAAATAGCATTAAGTCAGATTATTACATATGTCAAATCAACATGTTAAACGAAAACTTAAAATACCACCTTTATTATTCAGTGCTACAAACTAAGGGTGTTATAATATCACAAACATCCAAAGTTTGAAAGCCTCTATCACACATACATCACAACGGAGATGGGCGAAACAATCAGAAGTATCTTAACGTTGGATACTATGTTCATGGAATGACTTGTTTTGGATGAATAGCAACGAAGTTACAAGAGCTTGAAAATGTGATTTTTTCCAAAACGTATCATATCTAGTTATTTATGTGGTTTTCGATTTTCAAAAAAATCATTTTGTCGTCTACAGCACTTCGAATCGGAGATATGATAAACATTGAAGTTCGCAACACTGCTGAAAATGACGTATTTCTGGACAATATGTAAACTGATTGTTGTTTTATTTCTCTTTTATAGCATTACAAAACGAATTTTTAGTAAGTGTAATTACAACAAGTCCTCGCAATTACCTGATTCAAGCAGTGTTGCAAACTTCAGCCA
Organism: Thermobia domestica; assembly: GCF_964235325.1. Classification (NCBI taxonomy): domain Eukaryota; kingdom Metazoa; phylum Arthropoda; class Insecta; order Zygentoma; family Lepismatidae; genus Thermobia; species Thermobia domestica. The sequence continues at coordinate 41,682,377 of NC_137455.1, read as the reverse complement.
TGCTTATTATATCCCCGGAACGGTTTGAGATATGGAAGTGCTGTAAAAGACAAAATGATTTTTTTTTTGAAAATCGAAAACCACGCAAATAACTAGATATGATACTTATCTAAGCATTTTTTCCGAAATAAAGTCTTTTGGAAAAATTCACATTTTCAAGCCCTTGTAACTTTGTTGCTATTTATTCAAAACAAGTCATACAATGACCATAATATCCAACATTAAGGTACTTCCGATGTGCGTTGTCTTCCCCATCTCCGTTGTGCTGTATGTATGATAAAGTCTTTCAAACTTTGGGTGTTTGTGATATTATAACATCCTTAGTTTGCAACACTGAATAATAAATGTTATATTTTAAGTTTTCATTTAACAAGTTAATTTGAAATATGTAATAATTTGGCGTAGTGCCATTTAAAAAAAAAACTTTTTACTGGGATGGCAATGTTCACCGGATGGTAGTGTTTAATACGTAAAACGATGTCTCCTTTCTTATAGTTGCCTCAGGCAAACTTTCGCTTTTCTCTCTCTTTTTGTTTCTCCGTTCTCATGGATGTTCCAGATAAATTGTCCATCCTGTTTAGATGAATAATGTTTCAGTTAGTAAAGTTTTGCTAACTAAGAACACATTTTATGTGGGAGATTATGCAGAACAGGAATATCTCTCTATACACACACCACTTATTGAAGTTGTTAACATTCGAGGAACAGACTGTTAAAAAAACACAATGCTCAAGTTTCCTATTTCAAACATATTGACATAACTGTATGAAAGGAGGCAGTTCTCTGAATAATGCAGTTTTAGTACCGTAAAAACTAATATCATACCGAAAATTCTAGTTCCTGATACTCATTGAAATGTCAGTTTGCAACCGAACATGTTAGCCAGCCCCTGACTGAAAAATAGGACTTTTGAGTAGTGAATGCTGTGAAGACACCTTCAAAATTGTAGAACTGATTACAGAAAATAAAGGAAGATATTGAATAAGAAAAGTCACAAAAAGGCCAAAAGAGCGAAATGTTCTAATTTTTTCTTTTAAACATCCTGCTTTATGAAAAAAAAATCAACCTCAAAAAAGTCATTTGTTTGCATCTCTAAGTAATAATGTACACTGAAAAGTCATTTATATAGATCATACTTATTGGTAAGTCCCATTTACAATATATACCAATTAAAATACAAAGAAATACGAAATTTGGTTTACCCAGAAAACGGTTAGCGAGGTAGCTGTATCTTAGTTGGAAGTACTATTTCAGGTAACAATATATACTGAATAGTCATTTATGCAGCACATAGTGTACATAATCCACATAAAATACATTTTTTTTAAAAAAAGGAATGAAATAAATTAAAAATAATCACAAAGATAAAAATCTCAAAAATAAAATTTTACTACTAATGAACGGTAATGTTACTACTGTGCCGGTGCTGTGTCATCAGTTGTAGCTCAGAATACTTATCAAATGAACGCAACCAAATGGGGATGAAACTAATGCACAACACGGTACTTAACTCTAAAATTGTGGTTGAATTTAAATAAAATCCAAATGTTTCTAATTTTGAAAAAATGACTAGTTGTGGGAAATAGGTGAGAGAGAGAGAGAAAGGATATAGTTAACAAATAAAGGAAGAGTACTGATAATTCCAACGAGGCTGGCGTCATCCTGGTCATCTGGAACGATGAAGGGTTTGCCCTGGAGGAACCTGGATGTTCTGGTAACAGCCAACAACTGGAACTCAATCCTGCTGGACTGCTAGGGGCGTCTCTCTCTCTCTCCCTGTGATACGTCTCTGCGATAATATTCTTCTTCACCTTCATTCCACTAGTCTCAACGGACAAACTCAAAAGTGTCTGCGGTGATGAACCGGCAGAATGGTATCCTCAGGACATGTAGCTGGTTGTCCTCTAATGGTGGGATCTGCTTGCCTCCGATCATCCTGCACCTTCCTCATCTTCGTGACGAATAGCCCTTGTTGACGTGTCCTCCTTGGTTTTGTGTGGCTGAAGAATGATGACTTTGGAGTTCAAACAATCGGGGAGTATCAGGTTATGCGGAAAGGCAGTGAGGAAGCTAGTCGAGTTTATTAACAAATATGTGTTTACAAAAGGTGTCTGAGAATGTACAGTCTTAATAAAAGTTTTCTTCCGACGAATTTTAAAGAGAGTTCCGGATTCTATAAAAATAAATAATTGAATTTGGCGAGTAATTTAAAAGTTTGAACAGTTGTCTCATAGTCATGTCACTCTGATTACACTTATACTTCACACTACTAATGAATTTTACTACTAATGAACGTAAATTTTACTACACGCTGATGAATGTTAATGGAAAATTAGAATTTCGGCAAAAAGCTACAGTGCACGCTTAAATTTCTTTTGCAATTTCATCTCGATGGCTTTTACTTGCTGCGGGCTCCAGTAGGATTAGGACACTTCTGACTTTCAGACTAAACAGGCGACCATTATATCCGCCATGCAACAAACGTAATTCCCTCCCTCTGTGCGAAATAGATCTCTATCTGGAGAGTTTGAATACTGCAAATCGTACAACTTGAGCAAAGTGAAGCAGGAAGCTAGTATAAGAAAAACATGTTGGTTTTTGAGCTGGGGTTCCAATACTGATCCGAAGCGCAAGAGGTTCGTACTGTAGCACGAAGAAACCGCGATTCACAATGAGAGACGTAGAGTAGCGAGTTATTACAGGCTAAAATGTTGAGAGGTGGATTAAGTAACACTGTCTCCGGGAACTGTATCGAGTTTTAGCCATGTCTATAGCATTTGACTTCAGAACTGTCTACTATAGGCTTTTAACAACACGGTGAGCTGTATGTCAAGAGCAAATCTCGCAATCATGGTTGGGAGAGAAGTGGGCTTCGTGCTGGTAACTGTATGAAGGAGTGGAGCCAGACGCAACTGTCTATAGGCTACTGACGTTAGGGATATTGCACCTGCCACCAGAATGGGTTATATCCCGTACAGAAGTTGTCTATGATTTTCCTGCCCAATCAGGCTTTCGCGTTTCCTGTTACTCTGTCTGGATGTGCAATTTCTGGATAATACAGGAATTCTACGTACAAAACTCCTGTCCACTGTCAGTATCAACCACATTCTGTTATCAGCTCGCATATACTGCTGCGACATTATGTGAGTTCCACTTTCTAATTGGTATTGGGCACAGACAACAAATTTTTCATTGCGATTTAAGCAGAAATCCTTTAGTGTCTGTTTATATTTGTTCTCTCCATCCAGTCACGATTAAACCCCTTCTTTCCGTCTAGACAAATGTACTTTACAAAAATGAGATCGAAAGCATGAAGGGACGGTAAGACACAAAATTATTTTTTGTGTGATGTACGGACAATGTAAAACTATTGAAATCTCAATCACTTTTTACAATCGCCATTTTTTCTCCTGTTGTTGTTCAGGTACATACGTTGTAATTAATACTGTTATTTGATTGATTACTACCTTGTACTACAGAAAGTTTCTTCATGGCTAAGTAGTTTGATATTTTGGGTGGAAGAACAAGATTTGATTCATAGTGTCGTTAAAATCACACATTAAACTGTAGATTGCATCTAATATAACATCAGTACTGAATATTGACTCTCAACAAATGAGCATGCATCACTTCAAGATCACGAGGAGCAGGGCCTACATTTAAAGTAGGATACAAAATACTATTTCACCATTATTTGATTAGTTTTATATCCAGTGAAGTATGGAATAGGTGAAAATAGTAATAATAGTAATGTAAATGCAAATACATCTATTTAATATACAAGTTTTATCGCACGGAACTATGAAAACTTTTGATTCAATTGCATTAGTAGTAAAACAAAATCTATAATGAAACATCGTAACTGGACATGATGCAAGGTATATGTATACTTCCAACTAAATTTGGTGATTAATGTTAGAATTGAAAACTAAAACTTAAGAATAAAAATAAGACAAACCCAAGACTGGATATATGGTATATTTTCTTGCATTAACGATTATGAAGATATATGAAAATTCAGATGTTACTGATGCAAGAAGTTGTAGAAGATATAAATACATTGTATCTCAATTAGTACGTTTATTAGGAAAACGATGCAAAAGAATGAAGGTTAGTTCTTTATCTATTCTAACCTATATTTAATAGATAGAAATATGTGCATTACAGCCAACAGTTTCTGTTATACGTATATATATTCACGCTCCATTAGTGCAAATTGTGATCGTTACCATGATGTGTGAAACAGTTTAGAGCTATTTGTAGTTACAGGTTTTGTTTGCAAGATGGCAGAAACATCATTCGCAAATTGGATACGAGGTGAACGTTGCGCTGTGTGGTTTCATGCGAACACTTTCATGTCTATGAATGTGTACCCATGTGAATGAGAGCAAGAAAGAGACTGAATGTGTGAGTGTGTCTGTGTGACGAGAAAATTGGTTGCATTACTGGAATTGTTAACCATTGAAAGCACCTGGTAGGCAATTTTTAGGCGGAAAATCATTGCAATATTAGACGAGTTAAAGCAAGAAGGCCATTACCTGTTATGCCTAGCACCAAGCAGATCCCAGCACCAAGAATGCACACAATAACATTCGTGATTGGTTTTAAAGTGATATTTTTTTTTCTTCTGACACGAAAAGGAACGAATATTGCTTTTGAAGAAAACTGGCTATGGGGACACTAAAATAAATGATCCATTATTATTATATTTTTTGCTTGTTCGTTTATTCCCAAATGATTGTTTCGTTAGATGCGTGATATGAATTGTTCGAGTTTCAATTTCGAGAAGTATCTGAACTGAATACTACTAAACTGGCATGGTTGATCGTTGAAAAAAGGAAGTTTTATAGATATTGTAAGACAAATCTGTAGTTTAATTGTTAATAACCACTATATAGCGTATTTGTTTTATTTGTAATGGAATTTCACAGGTGCGAGAAATAACAGTTTTGACTTATATTACCTGCTCCATTTATTTGAAAGAAAACGAACAACATACACAGTCAATGCTCAATTGTCGTTTTATGAGTCTGTGGCAAATATTTCGTTACAAGAACAACATTAATACAACAATGATAGCGTTCATATTGATATAAAAAAAGTGCGCATGCGCGAAATTCCATTGAATTAGTACTTATTCTCAGTTGGTGCCATATCAGATCCAGAAGGATCATTGGAAGAGAACGGAGCGCCTCCCGAATGATGAATGTGGACGTTTGACGTTAAAACAGAGTTGAGTTGATTTTGAGTTTAACGTCCCTTTTCAGCAGCGAGGCTATATGAGACGTGGACCTACTGATTAACGTGGAAACCGACCCACATGAGCTCCCGCCGGGAATCGAACCCGGGTCTCCCGCGCCAAAACGTCAAAACAGAATAAATAGTGCAATATTACTGTATATTGAGGAGCATGATTTGGTGAGGGCAATAGGGAGGGGGAGGTGCATGAGATTGAGAAGCACATACCTCAATCTATTGTATTTAGGTTAATCTATTATATAAAATACAAAGTGACTATCTTTGTGACAGCATAAAACTTGAACCGCTCCACCGATCTCCATCAAATTTCCCAGATAGAGGCAGTTCGAACCTGGGAAGTTTTCTATCATTTCACTTTAACGGTAGAACTTAGGGCGGAAGGCGAGGAGAAGATATATAACAAAAAAATCTTAATAACTCTTGAACCAAACGACCGATCTCGACCAAATTTTCAATAGATCATATTCTGAACTGGGTTTGTTTCTGTCATTTCACTTTGAGGGTGCACTGTAAGGGAGGGGGGAATATATAAAAAAATAAAATGAAAGTGACTATCTTCTTTCTTTGTAACTTAATAACTCTTGAACCACATGACCGATCTCGATCAAATTTTCAACAATAGTCGAGATTCAGGCCTGGAATGCTTTTTTTTTTTATTTCACTTTGAGTTGTAAGTTAGAGGAGAGGGAAGGGTGCAGGTTATACAAAGTGACCGATATTAGTGTCGAATCCATAGTTTTCGGAGTCGCTGAGACGAACAGTGACACTTCCAATGCTGTTTAAATCCAAATTCAGCTCCCATTGTGCAGGGCTGGATGAAATCACCTGAAGGCCCGGGGCTAGAAAAAGTATGTGGCCCCTGCTGACTTTATCTAATACATTTTGTGAAAGTACAGTAGGGATGTTAAGGGAAGATGCTTCATACTTTTATCATATTTTATTTTATGATGATGAATATATCTTTATGATTCTTTTAGACAGCCAGCTAGATATTTTGATCAGAGAGATTAGGATTTAGGATTTGGATTTTTGGGCTTTCGGCATCTAAGGCCATTTAGACCTTCACTATTTGAAGGATGACGTTCCTTGACGAGCACACAATCCGGGGAAGGGAAGGAAGGAATCGGGCTGGGACTATAAGTTAGGTACCACCCCGACATTTGCCTGGTGTGAATGAGGAAAACCAAGAAAAATCGCATTCAGGGTGGCTGGCCTGAAAAAGCTGTTACACATTTTCGACCGAGTGACCCCACCGGGAATCGAACCCGGGACCGCTCGCACCGAAGACGAGCCAGGGTAAGGTCAGGAGAGATTACGCAGTAAGGTGGTAAGTGGGAAGGGAAGAGAAAGGGCGTAAGTTGTAACAAACGGAGAAGAGCTGATCTTGTATATAATGTCGTCAGTTAAACTCATGTTTTGGTGGAAACTGTTCGCTGAGAAATATGTTTCGTGTTTTACGTGAATGGTAAGAGCATACATTTTAAAAAACCTTCGGTGTAATTTCATAGAAAGGTTGTGGTGTCAAGTAATCATAAAGTGAAAAGTATATGAGTTAGTTTATTGTAGAAACTAGCATTGTATTTAGTTTACCTACAGTCTGGAAAATTCTAACCAAGCTACACTGGTTCTTGATCCCCTACCCAAATAAGACAGTTCGCGCATTTATAAAGGAGAGATTGTGCAGACGTTCATCGAATGTAATAATAGGAGTGATCATGCGTGCGGAATAAGTAATATATTTTTTGTAAACGTCATACTTGAGAGAATAATAATTACAGTATAATTAAAAATTGTAATGATTACAGTTGTTTTCTCTAGTTAAATCAGTCTCGGGCCCCATCAATCGACCATCTTCAACGATAGTTGTATTTCAACTTTTTTTTTCAACATCTTTATTATACCTTTATCTGTATTTATGCGCAAAATGTACTTTTAAATTATGCACAAGCTGTTCAAGAAAAGAAAGAAGAATATGAAAAGAGATATAGATGTAATTTCTTTTCTGGTTGTTATGCGATTATATTTTGTTATAATAGTGATTCGACGATGTGTTTTAGTTGTCATAGCAACGAAAAATAAATAATGCATACCTGAAGATCCATCTCGTGAAATCTATATGTACAATTTTTAAAGAGTGTAAATGTTTAACTTGTTTCGTACTACAATAAAAAGGTAATATCTTGATGTAGTGTATATAATGGATTTTGATATATCAGTAGCCTTAGTTATATAAATATTCAAACTGAGGACCTTTGAGTTTACGTTATACATCTTCAGCATCCCTAAAACTTTCTGTTGTTTGTTGAAATGTATGCCAGTACATGAGGGGTGAACTTAAGTCAGCACCCGAAAATGATCTCACACTCTCTGTCGTAGTGTTCTGGCTGACGGCCTGAGGTAAATGTTTATTTCAATGCATTTTTATTCGTTAATGATATAACTATTTTAAGGGTGTTTGTTATTTTGGTAGCATAATTAATAATTATGTTGTAATAACACCAATATTAAGTAATGTGTCGTACAGTAGCATATTTACCATATTTCAAAATCAGATTTTATATGTTCTTCACTATACCAGGTTTTTTCTGTAACGTTATTTTCGTGGGAGATCTAACCTATTCATGCGCACAATTTTCCCGACCCGTATTCGAGAGGTAGCGGAAAATGGACATTTTCAAAAATGGCCACCACGAACAGCACAAACATTTTAAACAGTGATTGCGAGTCTGGTATTGTATACAATGTATCCAACTATGTAGTATGTCATTCCTAATAATATTGCTTCAATACTGGCAATTTTATGCATTTATGCATTTTTTATTGTGCGCTTACCATCCTTACATTACCCTACCACTGTTTTGAGATTATTATTACTATTATTAAGTATTTTGCATATTGATTGGTCCTGGGAATAATGAGTTACTTCTTCTTCTTCTTCTTCTTCTTCTTAGAAATGATCCTGGAAATGTTTCTTCCATGTTTTTCTATCTTCAGCTTCCTCTTTCAGTATTTCCTCCAGTTCTTAATAGTTTCTTTTACTTTTTAAATCATCAATCAGTTCAGCTCTTCTTCTTCCCACTCTTCTTCATCTTTCCTTCTATGATGATATGAAGAATGTAATTTCTTCACAAGATATGTCGAATACAATTGACTTTCTTACGAAGGATGCTGGTTAAAAGGGTTCTCCTCTTTCCTACTCGTTTTAAAACATTCGTTACTCTCTCCGTCCATATTATCTTCTCCATCTTCTTTCAACACTACATTTCAAAGGTATTTAAGTATTTCTTCTCTAATTTTAGTAATGTCCAAATCTTTCAACTACACAGTTCAATACTCCATACTTGACCAACTTCTTCCCTAATCCCATATTAAGCCTGCTAATTTCAAGTGATCTTACCTTGTTGAAAGATCTCATTGGCTACAGCAATTCTTGAGCGTATCTCTTTGATGTAGCAAGCGTATGTCTTCAAAATACTTCTCCGATACTTGAAGGGAGGCGTTGGATTTCAAAGTGGCGTAACTCAGTTTTGAGACATTGTGAGATATTGAGACTTTTATTAGAATCGATATAGTAAAAGCGGACAAAATCGGTTCTTTGTGCTTGCATCTTTTGGCCTATGGCCTGGTCTTTTAACTCTGGGATAAACAACTTTGCATCCAACAGGTTATAGTTTCAAGTTAACGGAAATGACTTAATCTCCCTCTCTCTCTCTCTCTCTCTCTCTCTCTTTCTCTCTTTAAATGAGTTGCACCACTTTGCTATCCAATGCCTCATTATCTACCTCTTCAAGTTCTCTTTTTTTCTACTGTGACATGTAAGAGCGCGTTTCCACGGGATATTCTCATGACTTTCAATTTTATGACATTAATTTCTATTCCATATTGTTTACTGGTGTCAACTATTTTGCCTATCGTTTCCTATAGTCCTTCTTCGATTCTAGCTGTAATAACTTTATCATCTGCATATCTGACTTTGTTAATGGTTTCCTCTCCAATATTGAAATCTCCAATTCCCATTACTTCCATGTGTTTAAACGGCAGTTGTAAATTTGTGATGATAGGCTACGTAAAAAAAAAAAAAAAAAAAAAAAAAAGTGTTTCATATTTACGAAAGAAAAACTAACATCTTCACTAGGGTGTCGCGATGACTCAGTGGTACAGTGCACACTTCTAGTGCTAGCATCTTCTGGTTCAATTTCAGGCCGAACGAGTTGGTAGTGTACACATTCCGCCTTATGCGGAATCGTTTTGACGAATGATTAGCACCATACTAAAGGCCTCACTACAGCAGGAAACATATGTTAGTCGAACTCTTTAGTATGACACTAATCACGCGTCAGAACGACTTTGCATAAGCCCCATTATGTCTATGAGTTTTCTCTAGATTCTCCCTTTTCTCCTACAGTCTCCTTCTACCAATTCATTCTTTACCATTTACATTATTAATGACCACTCTCTTTTACTCTAAAAGACATAGATATGGGACATAGAAAATTAAATTTAATTTAATTCCAATATACCCCATGTTATGCTTGATTGTGATTTAACGGCAACATAATAGCAGAACTTTGAAAGATTGTTCTTGTTATTTAATAAGCTATTTTGAGGTCAATTACTGTCATGGGATAAAGGACAATTTATGAAAGGCCATCACAGCAATTAACCAGCTATATACAAGATATGTCTGCGTTTCTTTAAAAGGAACGTTGCGCTTAGGTTTTACTATAGAGCAGCGTTTCCCAACCTTTTTCAACTTGCAACACACTACGGGTGTAACTTGAATTCTCGCGGCACACTCATAGATATTATTATTTGTAAATATAAAATACAGTGATATTTTTTTCTGTGTTTAATGAATGGTCTTTCTCACAGAGAAGAAAGCTCGATCACCATTTTTTCCCCGTGGTTAATCATTATGCTTACTTTTCATTCTAATTTTAAAAATAGAAAACAGCTCAATGAAATATTGGACTCAGGTTCGCAAAACTACGCTTTCTTTTTCGAAAACTGTATCCAACCTTTCACTAAGAAAATAGATCACTAAATAACGAACGGACAAACAAATTTCTTTTACTTTTAAACCACAAATGTAGGTAAATTTTATGCATGTTTGCTTTGTCGAAAGTATTGAATGATATTTTAAAATTTCAGGTTACCAAATAGTCTGCAACAATAAGGGAGCAACTATGGTCATAACAATGATAACAAATACTTTTTTTCTATATTAAAATTGTACACAAGAGTAACACGGTATGAGACTTAAAATTGTAGATTCATAGGAATGTGAAATACAAATATACATTTTCCCTTATGTCTTGCAATTTGATTGCTATAGAATTAATAATTTTGTTTCGATTTCCCCGCGGTACACCAGCGACCCATTCACGGCACACCGGTTGGGAAACACTGCTGTAGAGGTTAGAGAAGAAATGAGAAAAATAACAAAGAAAGGAAATAATCAATGAGCTAAAGAAAGATAAATCATAGGTTCATAGAAAAGGAAACCATTAAAAATGTAGGAGCAAGATGAAAGAAAGTGAGTGTCACAGGTGTCCTGGGAGATTTCCTGCTTTCTAGGAAACGCGTGTTTAAGTCTACCACGAGTCTCTTTCGTTCCCACACTACATCACAAGGGTCGATCTGTGCGTGCGAAAAGGCTCTGCGATAGCGTGAGACATTATTAACTAGCTCGCCACGCTATCATCTCACAAGATAAATGGTATCCTTTTCTTGAGGTTTCCGGGACAGCTCCTAACTTCTGCTATAGAGCTCTATGATGTGGGAAGATATACACCATTACATACGTGGCATTACATATCACATTTCTCGTTCAAAGGAAAGTATTAGGGCTTCTGTACGAAGCGTCTCGGGTAATAATTAAAGGAAGGTATTAGAGCGGTATAAGCATTTTAAGTGTTACTAGTTGAAATATGATAACAGTAATGGAACTGGAAACGTTGATGCTATGTAAATTCTAGAATTATTTTCATAAAGGAGACACTTCCTTAATTTCTGAAGACTTGTATTACTATTCTCACCTGTGTAACGCACCTTTATATATTTACTCTGTCAGTATGTCTGTCAGTCCGGGAGACAAAATAGTCTCAAGAGGTGTTTGATAGACCAGTATTGATTTTGGCCTGGAAGTAGAGACTCTGATCTTAGGATCGAATTTATTAGTAGATATATTATTTCCAACGGAAGTGGTACAATTCAAACATTTCCATATTTTACATTGATCACTATACAACACAAAGGGTAATGGATCGAGAGAAATGAAAGCATATCTCTTGATTTACTTTTATCTTCCTGTGCTGTCGGCGTCAAGTTTTCTTCGGAGCGAACACGTGTTTCCAAAAGCACCCTGTTCTGATCTATGAGTTCCATCACCACAAACACGTGAATGATTGGCAACCACTGCACCAGTAAGTACCCCATGAATCAGCACTACTTTGGTGACCAGTCTCTTTGTCTAACAGTGTAAACTTGTGAATGATTTTTTGCCGTACTGTCATGAATCAAGTTTACAATATTTTGTCGTATAGAAGCCTTGAATACGGCTGGCAATGTAATGGAAGTCTCTGTTGCCTCATTTTTTTTATCACTATATACACTTATCAAAGGTGTTCCTAATGACAGAGACCTTTTCGATAAATATAGTACTCCTTATCACACGGCGGACAAGCTTCACTGGTCACTGTATATCCACCGTGAAAGAACGATTAAGTGCCCCAATAATACATTTCATCTACATCCTTAATTCCTCATTACAACTTCCACTTTCAATATTAATCTACATAGCGCAAGTACCACAAGATATAGCAAGAATCGTCTATCTTAATCGATTAAGCGTTCCAATAATAGGTATCGTTCTCTCTCTTAAATCTCTATTAAATTCGGTTAACACAAATCAATCACTTTCCGTTTCAACGCCATAGAGTAAACATTTTATAATGAGAAGCGGTTTTCTGCTATAAATTAAGGGTAATTACAAACAATCCCTCTAATAGTTCTAATAACATTTGAAAGTAGCATAAATCAAGCGTCATTCAGCTTTAATGTTTATCTCTATAGAGTTTGAACGGTAATAGATAGCGAAAAGCGGTTTTCTACAATCAATTAAGAGTGCAAAGAATATATTCCATCTCTCCACTCTTAAAGCTCTACTAAAATTGGAAGTAGCAGAAATCTACATGTTTCCGCTTTAACGTTGATCCGTACAGAGTTTGAACGGTAGTAGATAGCGAGAGGTGGTCTTCAGTCATCAATTAGCCTAGCATATCAAGAATATAGATTCAATATCCACTCTATAATCTCTCTCCTAAAACTGAAAGTGGTACAAACATCCAATATTACTTCCGGTTTCATAATAATTGTATCAGGCGCACTTGACATATTCCATAAACAGAATGTGTATTGTACCATACGAGCACCTTTTATTAAAAACGAAAGTTAATAGAGTGTTAAAGAAACTTGAGAAAAAGGTGTGAAGAACATGAGATATAAATAAATGTCTTCAACATTTGGGGGGGGGGGGACAGATAAGACCGTTCCCATAATCTTTTTTTTTTTTTTTGCTATGTTTAAAATATTTATGAAGTTGAAAAACAATGCTATGGAGGACCAGTGGAGCTGAGTTGTCTTCAATATTGTTAGTTGGAAGATTTGACACTTCTTCTGGGGGACATTAATTTCATCTCATTTTCCTTTGTGACAATCGGGCACAAATCATCCCCTAAAAAACACATTTCAAATCGTATTATTTGCGGGGGGGGGGGCTCCAAGATTGGAGGGGACATGCCCCTTCATTCCCCCGGGATTTGTACCAGTGAATAATACTATGTTACTAGGCTCGAAGTAAGTTAAAACACTAACAGGCAAATTAAATAAAATGTTACAGGCTTTTTTTTTCTGGATATGTAATAACTAGATCACAAACACAATTAATTATAAAGCGAAATGATATAAGCGGGGCTATCCAAACGCTATGGCCATTGGAAAAATACAAGATACGAGATATGTATTTCAATAGTGGCGTCCTAATAGCAAGAAGCTAACGGAGGATTTCCAGTCCGTACAGCCAACAAACTGAGAAAGGAGAACGTTTTAACACACCGAAGAACCATTCAATCGCAAGATTTCAAAGATTTTAGCAAATGAACGTTTGAGACATTCTAATATCGATTCCCGTGGAGTCTGTATCAATGCCCTCCATAAGAAAGACCATTGAATTGAAAATGTAAAACGTTTTACTAACGTTGATACCAAGTAGGTGACAGTGCCAGCAGTCAGCCGTTTAAGCACTAATTGCGTTTTGTAAACTTATTATGCAATTTCTAATTACAATATATCTCCGTAGTGCGAAATTAAAAAGGATCGATAATTCGAAGGCATGCATACAACGTTTTCAGGCGCGCTATTGTATTATTATATCATTACACGTATGGAATAAACAATAAATAAATAAATAATAAATAAATAAAGTCTCCTCACTCATTCCTGTTGCTTTGCAATATTATTATATCCTCCACATATAAGAATAACATTTTCAATGTTCTAAGTACATTCATGTATTAGAAAATGTAATTTATTAGAGCTGAAAGCAAAATAAGAAATGTTTAATTTTCCTATTCAGTGAAGTGTATCTCAGTTATTTCTTTAGAAAAATATGCACTTTACACACATTAATGGCAAACCTTTTATACAGTCTTATTTGCGAAAATTTTTAAATTCTTCTTTCACCAGATGGTACTCGAGAGCAGAACTTCTAAGGTTAACTGTGAGAATTCTGTTTTAGACTTTTGTTTGTTGCCAACCTAGATTTTTTTTAAAAATATATATAATATATTTTAAGTGCTAACTGACAAATTACTGGGAAATGACTGACTGCTAATATATTTACCCAACTACTCACTATTGTCTCGCACTAAGGTTCAGACCCGCAACTAGAGGGGGACTAGGGGTGCCTGGCCCCCCTAAACTTTTCGTGGCCTCTCCAGACCTCAACACAAAAAGCATAATTTAGATATGTGCAAGAGAATTTTTAATGACATGCCCCCCCCCCCCCCAAACCTCTGTGGCTGGTTGCGGGCCTGCTAAGGTTTCGAAAGGCAAATAGGAAATAAATGGATAATTAAGAGAATATAGAAGTTTCTAAAAATGTAAATTACAAATTGCAACTGGAACTTGTAAATGAAAATCAATGTTTATTAAACGTCAGCATGGACAAATGAATTATTTACCGTAAAATAGAAACAGCAACATAAACTGTCTTGTAAATTTATATCGATTGCAGAAGAAGTGTGATCCTATCACTCATTAGCTCTGAAAAATGTCATAAGATCACGTAAAATGCAAATTAAAGTTACAAAATACAACCATTAAGAATACAACTAACATAGAAGTGGAACGAATATCGAAGAATTTGACGTAATAAGAGAAATATAGGTACAGACTTCCAAATAATCTTACTATGTTTATAATTGTTTTAAATTGAAGAAAAACAGGAATTTTGATTAAACGTGGAGAAATTGCATAGAGTAAATAACGCAGGCTAAAATTTCAACCCAGGACTCTTGAAAAGTAAAGGCAACCCATCTCACAAAAACGTTAATCGAAATATTTATATAATGGATCAATTGGCAACAGCATGAAAAACTTACTTCAATGAATTTAGACGAAAAGATTGAATATACACCTTAGATTTCTTAATATTCAAAAGCAATATTAGTAGATACTTGATCATTTTGCTTAAACGACGAAAGCTATCCGGAACATTAAGTTTATTGCTCTAGAAAAAAAAAAAAAAAAAAAAAAAAAAACATTGTTGGAGAAGAAAGGCAGCAACATGAACAAAATATTGACAAATCATACCTGAGTACAAATCCTGAGAGAAAAACGTATGTGGCGAATTTTAAAATGTAGGTAACATGCGTGAATTCTGTAGTTTTTGGACTTAACGTTCAACTAAATACAACAACCTGCAACAAACGCATGATTTATACATACATTCTGTACGAAAGAAAGAACTGTATAGGAGGTTGTAAATGCTACATATTTTACATACCGATGAAACGTGTGTAGCATATAGCTGACATATGTAACATACGTATACGTATTTAATATGTAGAAGACTGTTAGATGTCAGACATCCTGCAGCGGCATAATGTAACAAAAGAGCAGTACGTATGTAGCATGTGGATAACGTACATATAGTCCGTACAGATTTCAGTAGTAAGATTCCGTACAGATATATATTCCGTATATTAGCACAATATACCAATGTCCCAATAACAATTTTTTCTCAGATGAATATATACTTGCAGGGCATCTTGAGTGTCAATCTCTCAACCACTGAAACTATGGATTGGACACTAATATCGGTCGCTTTCGTTAATTTTTACATACCGACTCTCTTTATCTCCCCCTTGCTGAAAATTGGCTGGATTAGGCCAGAGTCCATTCTTGTATTAAAAATTATTAAAACTGATGCAACGATAGTTACATTACGAGGGCCACTAGGAAAGTTTTGAGATGTGGATAACTGGAACGCAGGAAGTGAAAAGTTTTTTCCGTTGAAAGAAACTCCCCTCCTTTACAAGTGAACTCAATCAGTTTCGTAACAATCACGCCACTCTGTAGGAAGAATAGTGTTGCCAAGTCGCAGCATTTGTCGTTAGTTGAACTTCAGCCATGGAGTTGGAAGGGAGAAGTTTTCGTGCAATGGCTTTGTACGAGCAAGAAAGTGGTTTAAATGAATCACAGTGGCTTGAGCTATTGTCTGCTGCATTTGGGGACAATGCATCATCACGTGGAACAGTTTTCACTGGAAACTGAATTCAAACGGGCTCGGGGCTCGCTCGATGATGAGGGGCGTAGTGGGAGGCCGTTCTCAGCTGTCGCGGAAGAAAACATTAATGCTGTGAAGATGATCAGGGAAGGTGCACGTGTGACCTACAGTGACATTGAGTGTACCCTTGGTATTAGTTCGTTGTGTGTTTCAAACATTTTACACAAACACTTGCGTGTGATGAAGTTTTCGTCACGTTGGGTGTCCCACAACTTGCCAGATGCTCATCAGCGGACTCGTATCGAACGATATCAAGGCATGCTCCAGAAATTTAACAATGGTGATTTTAGGAGGACAACGAAACATGGATATATCAATTTGATCCCGAAACAAAGCGTCAATCGTCCATGTGGTTGTTTCCTGGCGAAGAAGTATCCATGAAAAAAAAAGTTCAAGAAGTGTAGGAAAGAAAATGGTGGCAACATTTTTCTCACCAAGTAAACATGTGTCACACAATTCCTTTGAAAATCAACGAATAGTTACCGGTGCAGCGAGATGGTACATAGATGTTCGTCTTCCAGAAGTGTTCCAGAAAATCCAGGAGAGACGACCAAGAGCTGACCTGCAAGGAATCATGCTGCACCATGACAATGCATCTGCTCACTCAGCGACAGCAGTTAAATACATTGAAGACAGTCGTGTTAAACTTCTTAGCCACCCACCCTACAGTCCTGACCTGGCATCATGTAACTTTTTGTTATTCCCTACGATGAAGGATAAACTTAGTGGACGTTGATTTCCTTCCCCTGAAGATGCTGTTAGTGATTACACAGAGCAGTTAAGTGCAGTGCCTGAAGCAGACTGGAGCCAATGCTTCCAGAATTGGTTCAGAAGGATGATACTTTGTGCGGAGTGTCATGGAGAATACTTTGAAAAGACGTAATAGCTATAATAAAATTTTGGATACCCAGACACTCTTGTCTCAAAACTTTCCTAATGTCCCTAGTATTGTTTTTTTATTTATATAGATTTGCCTGGAGTTAGTATTATGTCAAAACAGAATTCGTAAGTTTATGCATAATCAGGAAGAATATATTGACTATATGATGTATAATTGCTATATTGCTTTTTATATCGCCATCTATACGAATAGAGAAAATGAGAAGTACGAACAGGTTAAGAAAATTTTTAGAAAAAATGTAAAATTTTCCTGTCACATCTATTAGCAACTTCTACCCGACTAGTAGAGTAGCTATTATGTAATTATAACACACTTAGCTACTTATAAGAAGATTTAATTAAGTGGGACTGTGAAAGAAAAAAGATGTGATAAAACACACATAGCGAATGGCATGTATATCTATTCAGATCATTCATAATCACTCTCTCCGTTATAATGATTTTCTACTTCCTTGTATGTAATTAAGATTTGCGTGGGCTGAATTATTCTTGCGTGCTGATGAATAATTGCGTTTTGCATGTTTCATTGTAAAGCTGGAAATGCTAAACTTGGAAATTTATTACACACCAGTGTAACTATCAGTCTTAAGCACATATATATCTGAAATTTGTAATTAATTACATATGAGTATTCAAAGAGGTTTATCTCCTCTCGTTTGAGATTACGTTTAGAATAAATAAACATGCAATTATGTATCAAAGTAACGACGTGCTTTAAGGTACAAGAATAATATATTTGAAAGTATAAGCAATGCTCTTCTGAGGTATGCTTTGCCCATTTCCCCCACCCCTTCCCTCGCCAACCGACTGACGGTCCTAAGACAATTTAAGTTACGATTGTACGTCACTCTTTAGCAGGTGATATCGAAAGAACAATCGTTCATGTCCCTCCTTTGGCAAACTATGTTAAAGTCCTCATTCACGAATTTTTAATCCTCTTTCATATACGAATGTATCAAAACTTTGATTTTGTTACCGACCTCTCGGACAAAATTTTCTTGGATCCAAGCCCAAACCCTACGTTATAAATATGTTATAAAATGCACATATTGGATAAGTTAACTCTGTGGTACTCTTCAGATTTTCGAACGCAAATTAACATATAGCTCATTGATTTGATTCAACGCTATATTTTATTTTTGTTCACATCTGAGAATCTGGAATAATAATAAGTGATATTTCTGTCATCAGAGGTGCATATTTCTGTACAACTTTGAGATATTGGAGGAAATTTTTAAAAAATGAAGTCTGTTCCAAGACAAGAAAATATTGCCTAGTATAAGAACTATAATAGGCAATACTCTCCTTGATTTGACACATACTTAATTTTTAAAATTAATGATAATGACATTGTAGCTGTTTTTAAAACTATAACCTTATTTTTTAGCGCTTTTAAATTTATTCTGTCTTTTAGTGTATTTAGTATTTTATTTTATTTTGAGTGTAACGTCCCTTTCAGCAGTAAAATTATATGAGACATCGACCGTTAGCTTAATGTGGGATCCAAACCACACAACTTCAAGCCGGGAATCAAATACAGTTGTTCCACACTAAAGGCTTCCACCAAGTTCTTCCACGCTAACCGCTTACTACGGGAGAGCTCTTTACCGCTTTAGCTCGACCTACGAAAAATGCGTGATCTTCAAATCAATCTACAGTACGTCAAATTGTTTTTCCCTCAACTTTTTTTTATTATGAATGATTCTATACAGTTTATACATTGAATTACAAATAAGTAATGTCTATATTAAATTTTTGAATTACGAATAAGTTGGTACTCCTGCCCAGAGCAGCGCGAAAATTGGCAAGGAACCTCTTACTTGAAGCAGCTGCAGAGGTAGGATGATATCTCCTGTCCAGTGAAACCCGGAGATTGGTAAGGAACTCTTACGCGTAATACCACAGAGGTTGGTTAGTATCTTCTGCCCAGTGCAGCACGGAGATAAACAAGGAACCCCTTGCCCGAGGCAGTGCAGAGTTAAGGTTAGGGAGTCTCTCTCACCCAGAGCAGCTTGGAGAGATAGTTAGGATGTGATAAGTTGGTAACTGATGTCTTCTGCTGGTAGACGTCCTCTTTTATAGCCAGGGGGCGCGGTGGCTCAGTGGTAGAGCGTTCACCTCCGGTGCTTGGTATCCCTGGTTCGATTCCGGCTCGCGCCGTGTGGACTTTGTGGTGGACAAACACCGTGCTCGTGGGTTTCCTCGGGGTTCTCCCACTTTCTTCATTCCATCATCACAGTCTCCTTTAGCCTAACCGGCATAACCGTGGGAAGTAAAACTTAAAGATTTCATTTCATTTTTTTCTTTTTATAGCCAAGTTTGGAGGTGGAGCATGTTGAGGGGTTGAAGGGGTCCTCTTCGTAATTCTTCGTGTCCTTCTCGTGTTTCTTCGTGTCGTCGTATATCGTCGAGACGACATCCATTGGTTGCTTGGTGGTGCCTGTGCTGAAGCACGTGGTGTTGTGAGTGGATATTGCAATATTATTTTTTCGGGATGGGATACAGGGAATTCTCGTAGCAATTGCCAACATCTGTGAGATTTTTCATGATATGTATTATCCGCGGCAACAAAATTCTCTACAAGTGCGAAGTAGATAATGAATCATCAATAAACGTGTTATTGTTGTCAACTTTTAGAGTGAAGTTTTTCCATTTTTTTTTCGTAAAAGTTCCCTTCTAATGAGTAGTGGTTTAAATATTACGTGAATTTTTAAAATCAAGAACCAAGAAATGAAACTTGTATTCTGGTGTATGAAGAAAAAGGTAGAAAAAATAATGAATAAAATATTAAAAATAAAATATTAAATAAGAAATTATTCAATTTCACAACGTTCCATACGAAGTGTGTGGAGAAAACTTTTGAATTATCATTCATCTCAGTATACTGTGCTGGTACAGAGGTGTGATGTAGTCACTGCTTTATTGGCAGCATAGTAAAATATACTTGTTCTCAATTTAGGAACACAGTAATTCACAAACTATTTTAAGAACGTGAATGATCAAGTTTTACTGATAATTTAACCAGAAATTAAAAGGAAAGCTACACACAACATACGTAAGTCTCTATTATTATTATTATTATTATTATTATTATTATTATTATTATTATTATTATTATTATTATTATTATTATTATTATTATTAGTAGTAGTAGTAGTAGTAGTAGTAGTAGTAGTAGTAGTAGTAGTAGTACAACTTGGAAAATTCAGGTACAAAATACAATTTTTGTCTCACGAGACGGGATTTCATAATGTTGGAAGTCGGTATCATTTGCTGTCACGTATAAACTACAAGTTCAATGTATGTATAAACTGACGATGTAATTCGCTTCCATTATGAATAAATGACGCTACTATTATTTGTGGATTTCGTCACTGTAGATTGGGAACAACCATTTAGTCTTAAACACCTGCAAATATAGTCCGTATCGTGTATCATGTATAGCGGATCGAACCAACTCTTAAATGTTTGCTGCCATTCTTAATTGTTGAACTGCGTGTCTGATATGGTTAAAAAGAGAAAAGAAACGTCACTATTATTTTTTATGTAATTTATTCCTGACTGAAGAAAGTGCAAACTTATTTTACAAGTAAGTTT
The DNA here is from genome assembly GCF_964235325.1 of Thermobia domestica. Lineage (NCBI taxonomy): Eukaryota > Metazoa > Arthropoda > Insecta > Zygentoma > Lepismatidae > Thermobia > Thermobia domestica. The sequence continues at coordinate 41,661,772 of NC_137455.1, read as the reverse complement.
AATCCGATCCTGACAGGAAACCAGTTTAACACGAAGTACATCTTATGTAAAATCCACGTAGAAATACTATATAAAAAACAACTAATGACGAAATACGAAATTTTTTGACAATTTAAAGCCAAAAAAGGTTAGTCTTAGGGCGAAATGGCGGCGTTGTGGTAGCTGGTGGGTGTAGTCGAGCGATCTGGACGCGGTAGACTGACAATCGTGAGTTGTAACCAACTGAAGGTTCGAAGGGTCCATTTAGTTGTAGTGTGACATTTAGTTATAGTGTCCCAAATTTTGAAATGGCCCTCCTTGTTTAATTGAATGGTACACAAACTTTACTTGGGTGGACAAGAATTGGACAAAAATTGAACAAAATTCTGAGCTACTTAAAATTCGAATTTGACGATGTCGCACTACAACTAAATGGGAGAAATTTTGAAATGGCCCTTCCTCGTTTATTTGAATGGTACAAATTTTTTTCTTGGGTGGACAAAAATGGACAAAAATTGAACAAAGTTCTGAGCTAGTTAAAATTGGAATTTGACGATGTCGCACTACAACTAAATGGGCCAAATTTTGAAATGGCCCTTCCTCGTTTATTTGAATGGTACAACAGTTTTTCTTGAGTGGACAAAAATGGACAAAAATTGGACAAAATTCTGAGCTACTTAAAATTCAAATTTGAAGATGTCGCACTACAACTAAATGGACTCAGGTTCGAATCCCTCTGTAGTAGCATGGGTAGACTTTCAACTGTCCTCGATGTTTCTGTGTTTGTGTCCCTGTTGAGTCTGTTACTTTTGAATTGTGGGAAAAGAAAACAAAAATAAGGAAGTTTAATTTAAAAACAAAAGAAAGCTGTAGAACGTTCACCACTGATATTAAAGGCCCCTGGTTGGATCCCAGGGCATGTGAATTATTGGTGGACAACATTGTGTTCTTGGATTTTTTCGTACATTCTCATTCAACCAATTCGTTAATAATCATTCATTTTTATTGATTACCTGACCCTTTAGCACAGAGCCGGATCTAGAAGGCAAAATCTTGGGGGGGGGGGTGGCCAGATCCCAGACTATGATACGTATATCATGATTTTACAATAAACTTTCAAAGGTATACCGTACAAATAATAGCTTATTTGCCAATATATAAATAGTTATTATTGACACTCTAAAGCTATGGGGGCCTGGACCCCCAGCCCCTGGTTTGGTCCGCCACTGCAAAATCATGAGTGGTAAAAACTAAAATATTTTATTTCATTTATTTATTTTGTGAAATCCATCTCTCGTGTGATAAAGTAACTCGAAAGTGAAAAATTAAATCAAAAAGTATTTAAATAGCATGTATTAATAGTAATAGTAATAATTGGGCCACTCTGACCCACAATGTAGCCTACTAGTTCATGTTAACCTTATTAGTTCCTAGTTAATATGTAGAAGCTTTGTATTGAAAGGTATTGAATTATGGCATTAAATTGTCTGGAGTATTTTGAACTAATAAAAAAAAGACAACTATAAATGCTCATCTTAATAAATAGATTTAGTGCATTGCGACATTTATTGTAATGTCAATTAAAACAAAATTTACTGCGTTTTAATTCTTTCGTCGCGTGAGTACCCATTTGTTGTTGATCTGTATTTCTCCCTTATTATTACGAAACCACAACAATAACATATGAAAATTCTCTTGGGAGGAAAACTATGAAATAAACAAATGACCAGTTCGTGGCTTGTGTTACATCATTAAACAGGATTCGATGCTAAGCGGACAAGTTATTAGATATGACAGTTTGTTGCTTATTCCGTGACAGTTGCAATGGCCGACATAATTCCGCTAATTGACTCAGTTAATTTTGTGCCACTTAATTTGATCCTGTATACTGTTTTTGTTATAAATTGATGAGGTCCACACAATGCAACTATAAAACAGTTCATATACGTATGCATACTGAATGGTGGTTACAGAGGCGGCACACACGTATACAAGCACGTAATAGAACCTGAAATAAGTGAAGTAGTTTTCAACAACTTTTAAGTTTTCTTTTTAGTTTCGTTAATGTGCAGTATTAACGTTACCTCTCTTTTACTTCCTATATATTAATATCTTTACTGTTTTTCAATATTATAATCAATATTTTTAAAATTTTGAGTCCCATCTTTTATACCATCTAAACGAGGAACGTAGCAGAAATTCTTTTCGTAAGGTGTCCAAAGCCTTTGGGAGGCTCCATATTCAATATGTGGGTAAACTATTTTAAATTTTTGTAACATCACACCTAAAATTAGACTAAATTTACAGAAGAGTCTGGATTCCGGGGAGGGTCTTGAGCCCCAAGACATACCTCTGCGCAGGCCGGTAGCCAGCCCAAAAGTGTAGTGGTGCCTAATCCAACCACATTATAGTTCATCACCATTTTATAAAACATTTACAAGCCTATCGTGACAATTTTTAGGTGGGCAATAAAAATTCAGGGGGGCCTGGTCCCCTAGAACCCCGTGGATTTGGACTTGCCCCTGCGTACTTTCCCACTCTACGCTAAGGAAGAAGATTAATTAAACTAAATGATTAGTAAAAAATTAAGGAAATGAGTTGTCGCCAGTATTATTCAACTTTGTCCTGGAATACGCTATAACAAAAATCAAAGATTGGAACTAGGGCCTAGAGTTGAATTGTGTTTACCAGGTTATGGCGTCTGCTGATGATGTAAATTTAATAGGGGATGACAGGAGAACAATAGAAAGAAGTGCAGAAGTCTTATTAAAAGCTTGCAGGGCAAGGATTCCGCCAGACCCCCCAATGGGGGGTGTCACCCCCCTAAACTTCTGCCTTGATCCGAGCCTGAATAGACGATTTTTCACAATTATTTCATGTTTTGTGCGAAGAAGTCCTATTTGAATATAGAAATCTCAAACGATTGAAAGAATAACTTTCTTCAAGAGATTTCTAATGAAGCTTTCCTGTGAATATAAATGCATTATATTTCATAATTTGTCAGCTCTGGCAAGTGTGCTTCTTCCAATCGGTACCGCTTCAGTGGAGACATCATCTTCAACAATGAATAGAATTTTAACTTCAAAACGGTACCAGGCCCTGCCGGCTCACTCCAGAACACGTTAATAATTTGATGAAGATGTCCCTGGAAGGATCTTGTTTACCTGATGTTTGAAGTGAAAAAAAAAAAAAAAAAAAAAAAAAGAGTGTTGAGGCTGATTTTGAAAATATTTTAAGTTGTGCACAGACCCGTATCCAAGGGGATCTAGGGGGACCGGACCCCCATAATTTTTGCTGCCCCTCTAAAATTTTCACGGTAGGCTTGCAAATGAACTATAATATGGTTGGATCGGGCCATCTCTAACTTCTTCCGGGCCCCCCTACATCTTCGGGCTGGCTACCGGACTGGTTGTGCATATGAGAAATGGTTGAGAAGTCCTATACGAGTGGCATCAATTCCGTTGGGCTATGAGTGAATCAAAATAAATGAATTTGCGTTTCAAAGAACATTAAAGAACTTGGAACAGTGATTTTCAATCTTTGTAAGACTGCGCCGCGGTTCACAAAGTATGCTTATAAATATATTTCTAATACTTTTTTTTTTCATTAGGATCACAGAGAGCATTTAACTTGACTATTAAACGAACCCGCATAAGGCATGTATAGGTTATAAAGTGGTGTTACAATGTGTGAAAGTGTGAAGAAGCCTAATGACGGTTCAGAGGAGAGGTCAAAATATGCATACAGTAATCATCAAGTCTGTTAATACATTCGTGAATATATGAGTCACATTGGTAAAAAATTGCAAAATTACAAAGTACAAAATTACATTGGCTATAAATTTTAAAAAATTAGTTACCTACAATGTTGCAATAAAAGATACACTCATGTCCAAAATTATATTATGTCTATAAATATGTTGATGTAGGAATATAATTTGATAACGAATTCGCCCGGTATTTCTTATAATGTTAGTATGTGTATAATTGGCAAAGACATGTATGTGGCAAATTTCATGTCGAAAGAGCAGTAAATAAGAACAATAAAACGAAAATAAAACTTTCTTGTTCATTTAGCAACATTTTTGTTTTACTCATTCTAATTTTGGTATTTATAATTCTTTTCCTATGAAATTTACCATAAATATACATTTCCCGATTATACACACAGTATCAGTATTAAAAGTACCCTGCAAAATCATTATCAAATTACATTCTTACAAGAAGACAGTTATAGGTATGCGACAATCATTTTGGAGATGAGTGTGCAACATCTGCAATTAGTAATAAATGTTCTAGTATATCATGTTGTTGTTTTAGCATTTCAGATATCAGATCGAGTTTATCTAACCTAACCTAACCACTGACGGATCTCAGTCGCGAAAAAGTTTCCATTTTAGGCAGAGCAAACAGAAATTTAAGAACGAAAAGAGAAATGATAAATTTAGAACATCTGACGTTTATTTGTCCTTGTATACATTAATCAAGAAAACTATGACGGATTTTAGTTCAACATTAGTCAAGTGAATTAATTCGTTAATACTATAACTTACCTTGCTTGTAATGGGTATTCATACAAAATAAAAATAAATAAATAACAAGGATTTTAGGAATGATTAAAACAATGGATCAAAAGATTGAGATCGTGGCCAAGAGTTTTAGAAATGATGAAAAAACGCATCAAAAGATTGCGACCTTGGCCACTAATTAGTTTTTGGATCAGGTGCCACAAAATGTTTGAGCGGAAAATCGAGTTTTCGTATTTCTTTTTTTTTCTTTTTTTTTTTTTTTACGTAATAAGCACATCATATTGAGTTAAGTGATAGTTTTGGTTTGGTTACACTATACGTAGTTCTCCACACATGGAGCGTACAAGAAAATTTTGATTGAATGAAATATATTGGATTTTTAAGATTAGGAGCCACAAAATTTTTGAACGACCCCTATTTCGGTTTTCGTATTTTTTACGGAATTAGGACATTGTACTGAGTTAAGTGGTAGTTTGGGTTTGGTTACACTATATGAGGTTCTCCAGATATGGGTCGTACAAGAAAATGGTTGATTGAATGAAATATATTGGATTTTTAGATCATGGGCCACAACTTCTTTGAACTGCCTCTAAATCGAGATTTTATATTTTTTACGGAGTAAGTACATCACACTAAGTTAACTGATAGTTTGGATTTGGTTACACTATATGTAGTTCTCCAGATAAAAGACCTACACAAATTTTTTTGGCAGAAATATATTGGATCTTTTGATACAAAAAACGAAATGAAGGTCAATTCAACATTTTCTACTTGGTTGAAATTAGGATTGCAGTGGAAAGGTGTCTTTTTTGTTTTATTGCAGAATTTTAGGATAATACGAGAAAAGTACAAATAATAGTATAAGTTTTCTAAAACTCAAGCACACACAACCCCTTAAATATTTGAGCACCCTCCTGATTTTGAAATCCTGGCGGAAACCCTGTTGCAGGGACATGGGTTTAGAAGTAAATGCAGAGAAAACTAATACATGGAAGTTCTTCGGGATTGTAATACGGCAAAGTGTGGATGTGTTAAAATATCAAATAATACTTTTCATAAAGTGAATACTTTCAAATATATAGAATCCATATTAACAGACAAAAACCACATTAACGAAGAAATTGATTGTTGACTAAAACAGGGAATTGGTGTTATTATTAGTTCAAAATCTCTTGTTGCGAATTATGTCGAGGAATTTGAAACGTAAAATATATAAAACGGTAATCATGCCTGTTGTTCTGTATGGCTGCGAAACATGGTCACTTACTCTGAGGGAAGAACATAGACTGAAAGTATTTGAGAACAAGATCCTAAGACGAATATTCGGACCCAAGAGGAACGGGAATGGGGAATGACGGGATCTTCATAACGAGGACCTATATAATTTATACGGTTTACCAAACATTGTTAGGGTAATCAAGTCTAGGAGGCTTAGGTGGGCAGGTCATGTAGCCAGGATGGAAGAAAGTAGGAACGCTTTCAAAGTATTAACTAGAAGATCAATCGGAAAATGACTATTAGGAAGACCTAGGCGCAGATATGAAGACAATATTATGATAACTAGAAACTTAATCAAGTTGGCTAAGGATAGAAGTCAGTGGAGAGCTTTTCTGAACGCAGCACTGAATCTCCGGGTTCCGTTGGCCATAGAATTAGTTAGTTAGATTATAAAAGAATTTGTTGATGCAACGAACGATTGCATTAGATTTCCTTCCTCAGCCAGAGCCGATTAGTGTCGACTTTCTCATGCTTGATGTGACGTCGAGATGAAATCGTTGGTAATCGATTGATCAAACGTTGTTGTGACGATCACAGTCGTGTAAAGGTTGATTTCCATTTAATATTGCGTTGCGTGCTTTGCTTGAAAATATACCCTAACAGCACAAGACGTGCTAGGCATGTGCCATTTAGGTGTCCTAGCTACTTTTTAAGTACCCGACACTTGGCACATATGATATTCATGTGCTAAGTATGTACTTCAGCTACCTACAGTTTTAGGTACTTGTTACACCTAATTGATATTTGCAACTATGTACCATAAATATAGCATTTATATACCTGGCTAAATTTCGCACTCTAACAGTCATTTGTTTTTATGTCGTCACTTGGTACATATATCTGTCATGTTCTAGGTACATACTTTAGGTACATACTGTTTCAGATACCCTAATAGCACAAGATGTGCTAGGCATGAGCCATTTTGGTGTTCTAAATTCATCTCCCACATTTGATGCTTCTTTTTCTAAGCGATTGTGTGCTACAAGCAACAAATGCAAGAGCTTTATTAGATGGTAACTGTCGCCGATCATTTGAAAGTGAATATGGAAGAACCATGAAATAAAGTAAATAGACACTCGCCATTTTGTTATAAAATTATATGGCATGCAGATTTTATCTGATCTCAAACGGTTAAGGTCGAATACATGCGGTTAAAGGAGCACTCTGATTGGCCAAATTCAAAAGACCTCAACAATGTATCCCTCCACAAGCGACGTTTCGTTTGTCGCCTCTGTGGGCAAGTCGGAAGAGCACGCGGCAAGTAATCCAAATGTTGGTGGTTCGCGCCTACCCTGGGGTAGGATTTTTTTTTACTTGTTTAAAGTATTTTTAGACTTACCGTAATGTAAACACATTACGCATATAGGCAATTTAACATATTAAGGGGAGTAATTTTGTGGTTCATTGACGCTTACGGCATGGGGAACATACCTAGAACAAACTAGATACGTACCCCAGGTACATGTCAGCCATGTGTCTAGGGGCGGACATAGACTGTGACTATAACCTGCCGTCCATGTGATTTCTCTCTCAGAAGTACCAAATTTCACAAAATTAAATCCCCACGTTAAGCGGGTTTGCATATCCAGGCTCCTAACTATGAAAACATTTACGCTCACTCCAACCTCAATCATTTCACGAATTCAACCTGTTTTACGTATGTTATTAGGATATAATATCGATTGTGATTTATTCTGAAAACACTTTTATACATTGCAAGAGCTGTAACGTCCAAATATTTACTGAGAACTCATAGTCGTATCGGAATAAACAAAACCGAGTATGGAACAGTAAACTGCTTTCACAACAGGCAAAAGAACATGTACAAAGGCATACAAAACGGTCGAGTGTTTTGGGGCGATACACTATCAATCACATGTTTGTGTGTTCAAACCCGATAGCAAGTTGTTTCTTTTTTAAGTGTCTTCCTATTTTCAACCGGAGGCTGAAAATATTTCTTTGAGTAACTCATTGAAAACTTCTTTTGTTTCAAATTCGATTAGAACGGAACATCATATGAATTGCGAATCTTAAATCCATAGCTATATATATATAAAAAGAAGTATACTCACTACTCAATTATCCTCTGATTTGTAACGAAAAACTATTTATAAACAGTGATGACTTCAGAAAATTATCCTCGGGGGGAATTTCAATATGCGGGTGGAGGGCAAACATTGGTAGTCCATATTGAGTACGATCGAATATATGGTCCTGAAGGCGAAAATTTCTTAGCTCGAAAGGGGTCTCAATTTCTCCGTCAAATCACGTCCTGAAAGTATCATTGCTTAAAAGCTTCTCGTAGCAAATATAATATTACACTTGTTTCTCGTTTTACATTTAGAATTGGTAAAATCATAACTTACAGAGGATTATAATAAAAGCATAAAAATTACAATACCAATCATGTATAAATTATCCTGTAAGATTAAAACTCAAATATTTGTTTTCGGATTGCACTTAGAAGTAAGTCCTCTCTATATAATCCTGATTGGAAAGCCATGTATAACCCTAATTAATTAATCAATATTTATACAAATATTTTTTTTTTTATTTTACTATTTTTACTATTCAATATTATATACACTTCATTTCCAAAATCAAAATCTCGAAAATGTATATTGTACGAGTGCAGATTCGGAAATAAATGATTATTTATCAAATATATTGGTCTCTATTCGAAATTCTATTTAATCGAATCCGACAAGAACACAGACAGAAACATTGAGAACAGGTGAAGAAAAGAGAGAAAAAGGTGCTGTACCCGGCGGAGACTCGAACTTAGTTTGAATTGTGCTTTATAAGCCGAACGCCTTAGACCACTCGGCTATTTTTTTTTTATTATTTTCATTTGATTACATTACAGGAACTTATAACATCTCAGTGCATATATTCATTATACAAGATTCGTAAGTAGTGAGCAAAATATTTGTTTTCGCACTGTACAGAAAATCTTTTACAAGCATTTTTCAGAAAAATAATGTAATCAGACATATTGCCACACGGATACGTATCCATGATATAGAAAAGTGATTGTCCAATTAGCCAGGTGACAGTATTGTGTTTGGTGATCGGAAAGAAACGATAGTCGGGAAACAGTATATACTGAGGTTCAAACACAGTTGCATGTAAACGGCAAATGACACTTAACATTCTTGTTAACGTTCTCCAGATATCAGGTGATTGAGCACAGAATTGCAGTCTGTGTTCAATCGTATCAGGTTGATCACACCGTTGACACATATCCGTTTGTAGTACTCCAATACGTTTTAATTTAACATTAGTAGGAACAAGCTCATTCACAATCATATACCAGGTACTCCTTACCTGCGTTGACAGAGTGACATTGTGCACATTATGCCATATCATTTTCCAGTTTTTTGTGGGAAACTTTTGCTGAACGTGCGGAACCATTTCGTTGTACAGAGGTGCAAGTAAGTACTGACCCATAATTTTTACATTGAAATAATTGGTGGGATCCAAGAGAGGTAGATACGACCAACCTTGCACGCATTCTTTAATATACACAGGGGCGTCTTTGAGGGATTCCATATTAGGGGGGTTGGGTGCTGGAAATGAGATCATCCAACACGAAAGCCACTGATGTGTAATACTGTCAGGAAATTGATATTGCTTATAGTTGTTGGTTAAGAAAAACGCCTTACATTTCTCACGTATCGAAATGAGCTGTAAGCCCCCTTGTTTCCAAGGTAGAATAAGGGTATTACGTGTGACACGAAAATAAAGTCCTGCCCAAATAAACCAACCAATAACAGAATGAAGTTTTCGAAGATAGAGGTCCGATATCGGATATATGTGAGCGTAATAACATAATTTTGCACACAAATAACTATTTACATACCAAATACGTTGGATAAGGTCTAATTTGCGTAATTTTTGTTGGAGACACAGCCCGCGCACAGTATTCAGTAATGGATCCCAAATTCGTTCATAATGGATACTGTCACTATTCGAAAATATAACACCCAATATTTTAACTTGATCTACCACTTCAACAGTTGAGAAGGGCTCTGGAATGCCATCCATTTTCCAGTTATGAAATGCCAACACTTTTGTTTTAGAGAATTTGATACGTTCACCACTAATATCACTGAATTGTCGTAATTGGGCAATAATATAGTGAAACTGTTGTAATGTCGTGCAACTAATATTCACATCATCAGCATAGGCCGTGACGGAGAGATTTTGCAGGTCGTGAAGCGGAGGTTGGATATACGCAGCCAACTTATATAAGAGAGGTTCAAGAGCAAGCCCAAAAAGAAACATGGACATTGGACAACCCTGGCGGACTCCGCTGTTCAGTGAAATGGCCTGAGTGAGAAAACCATTTATCTGTAGTCGAGCAGTCGCCGTGCTATACAGTTGCTGGATAATATTAAGGAAGCTAAGCGGAAATTTATATGCGCTGAGCACTGCAAAAAGATAATCATGTGATAAACGATCAAAGGCATTTTGAAAGTCCAATGACAGAAGACAGGCCGGTTTTCTGGCAAAAAGAAAGTATCCTACTACATCGCGAATCTTCGTAAGTGCATAATACACATTCTTTTCTTTATTGAGCGCTGCTTGAAAAGGACTAATTTTATCAGCAAAGAGATTGCGCATGCGCTGCACTAAAAGTTTGGTGAACAATTTTAAGTCGGTATTTAACAAGGTTATGGGCCTATAGTGTGTTTCATCTGTGGCGTCTGAAGATTTTGGAAGAAATATCACGTGACCCTCATTTTGTAGAAAGTTAGGAGATCGTAATAGTTCATTATAGAGGGCAACCATGTCCTTCCCGACTATATCCCAATACTTTTGATAGAATGCATACGATAATCCATCTGCCCCAGGACTGGAATCACTATTACACTGAGCCAGCGTCCTACTTATTTCCTCTTCTGTGATGGGCGACATCAAGCACTGGCGCTCCCTGTCCGACAGGACGGGAAGGGGGAGATTCAGGTATTGCTGGTATCCATCTTGAGGTGCCTCTTGTTTAGCGTACAAGTTTCTGTAGTGATCGAAGAATACCTGCTGTATCTCGGGGAGGGACGTGATCGTTCGATTATCATGCTTAATTACGTCAATAACCTTAGCAACGCGACGTTTATGTTGAGCCATGTAATGATACAGGGTAATATGTTCATCTGGAAGACAACCACCGGGAGGCAGGCGATGGGCATATTGTCTGACCGAAGTAGCTTGGATTTGTTTGATCCAAGCCTTAGTTTTGTTAATGGCTATCATATTTTGCTGTGAACTGGGGAGGAACCACAACTCCTGGAGAGCTCGATACAGATATGCGAGACTTTCTCGTTTTTCTCTTTGTACTTCAGCACCTTGCCATTTAAAAAAACTCTGTATTTTCGGCTTAACGTATTTAACCCACCATTCATTTAAAGTTGGATAGTAATGACGTTGTCGGAGCCAGTACTCCCATTTCAGACGAAAGATACATTTCGTTTCAGCATGATTAAGTAATTGATTGTTTAATTTCCACTCAGTCTTTCCGTAAGTAACCGAAACACCGAGATTGTACTTGCATGTCCAGAGTATTGCTGCGTGATCACTGAATGGTATAATCCGTAAATGAATATCGGTGACAGAAGCTATTAAGTCAGGTGTTGTATGACATCGATCAATGCGACTAGACATATTTTGAGTCTTATATGTAAACTGAAGATCCTGGCGGTGTTGTACCCAAGCATCCTTGAGTTTGAGGGAGGAAATTAATTGTTGGAGAGCAGGGGAAGGAATGAACTTCGAGGTAGTGTCTATCCCACGATTCACAACATTAAAGTCCCCAGCCAATATTATTTTTGTGGGAATAGTGGGAAATAGGGGTAAAATGTCTTCATTGTAAAACTGTTCTCTTGCATTCCTATTATTTGAACCACTCGGGGCATAAATGTTAATCAGAGTTAGATCATCACAAGTTATTGCTATACCCCTGCCAGATGGAAGATACACAACATTCCTAACCTCGACACCTCTTTTACACAAGATGGCAGTACCTCGGTGCTGAGGGCCCACGTTCACATAGGCTCTATACATAGGGAGGAAGTCAAAATTCTGAAACGCTACTTCTTGCAGTAATATGAAGTCCGCCGATGTTTGCATGATAAAACGACGTAATAGAGTACGATTACTATCACTAGAAATCCCTCGAATATTTAACGAGATATAGGATCGTGACGTGGAATTAGGAATTGCTTGCATATACAATGTATAAACAATTAAAATAAGTAAATAAACAATACAGGGCAAACACTTCCCTGTGAAACCTTGGACTTCCCGACACATTAGTAAACACTATGGTTATGTTCATAGAATGTAAACACCAGCGATAAAGACGTATTGTGGATCGAAGGACAATAGGATATTCTCACCTCTAAAGTATAAACAAGTAACACTCCTGCCCTTGAAGAGGAAGGAAGCCTTGACATGGAACATTTGCTTTGACCGTCGCGTGAGACATTTGTGTTAATCTACAGGTATACACGGAGCAAACGTGTTATTCATTGACTATTGCTATGTTGTCACGTGCCACTGGTGCTGGCAGCGATACAGTCGGAGAATTCCACACAGACAACTCACTTGTTTTCGATGCATTGTCTTGCAACCTTTTTGTTTTCCTTTTTTTGAAAACTGGGTCACTCACTACAGCCACTGAAGGGGAAGAAGGAACTACCACAGTGGAGGGGGAAGGGGAAGGAGAGCTAACAGACTCTTCTTGTTTTTGTGGGCACTCAGACGAAGAAACATTATGCACAGCGTGTTGTGGCTCTCGTAGTTGTATAGGGTGCTCACAGGTGACACTACTATCTTGTTTCCGTTCCTCTGGTTCTGTTGTGGCAAGTGATTCAGAATGACTTGAAAGAGGGGGGAAGTCCTTATCAGCATGGAGATTAACATCCTCGGCAACTGAAGTGCTTTCCAAGTCCATATTGTGGGCATTAGGCTCATTAGTCATGGTTTTTGCACTAAAAGATGGATAAAAGTTCGGAGTGGGGGGCATTTTTCCAGTAGAAAGTTCGGTCATCTTAAATCCAGTAACTGAAGGCATCTGAGCTTTCGTTTTGCGAGGGCAAGAACTTGCGACGTGGTTAAGAGCCAGACAAATGAAGCACGTGGGTGGTTGACCTTGATACATCACAGTAGCACGACAACCCCGTACCACAATTTTTGAGGGAATATGTTTTCCTAAACACATTTGCACAATACGATTGCCATTGTAAATGGGAAAAGGGAGGGTATTCGACCACATTTCTTCATTTATGAACATGATCTTTCCAAAGGGGCAAAGCACAGCACTAAGTTCATCGTTACTAATTTCCATCGGGAGATCCAAAATGCGTACACGAGTGTACTGTATACTAGCATTTGAAAGTTTGACCTGACTTACTGTTCCATTTTCATGTCGAAAATCCAGTGATTCCGGGTGTCGTCATAAAAATGTGTCAACATTCTCTTGCGATTTAAATTTCAAATACAAGCTATAATCATCATTGTGAAGTTGAATAGCTTCAAGATCGTGTATTGATAACTGTAACTCATTAATTAACCAAGTCTGGATGAGCGCAACCGAAGGCCGGATATTTCGTGTCGTCTTGTCAAATGCAAGCCGCACAGTATTTTTCCGAAGGTTATTCATGGCAAGAAAAAACAAAACGGAGTACTATGTTCAATAAACTGCTTGTCATTGGTATGAACTGTTAGTTTTCACTGGTACACTGTATTTCCTACTACTGAGAACACACGACTGAGTACAGTAAACGAAACACTCAAACAATTTCAACGAACGTAAGAATCTCGTTGAGATCGGAGGCACACCACAGCGATGTTCACTACACCGCTGCTCACGGCAAAAAAACTGGCTATGGTAACAACTAGTGAGTGTAGCAAAGGCTTCGAGTAGTAGTTCGTATTACAGAATAACGTTTTCTATTGCCTAAAATTTAAACCTAATTTACTTTGATATAATATATCTATTAATTTGTTTCATGAACACGTTTTCGTTACTTTGATGAATGATGTATGTTGTTGATATAGATTCTATTACACGTTCTTTCGTAAATATTATAGAAAGTATCAGGGTTATTTATGATCTCTCATGGAAATTGACTGGCGCATGCGCAGTACACAGACAGTTCAATTGGAAGGCGAGGAAGGAAACGCTAACACACTGTTAGAATGTTTCATCGCTGTGAAGTATAAAGAACAGCTAAAATGAATTTCACGCTTGTCATTGCGTAAAGAATCACCAGGTTAATGTTTGTCCAAGTTCTCACTGATCAACTGGACTCATGAAAAATAATTAATATTGTCACTACTGCACAATATGAAGAATAAAGAACGTAAATTCGAGAACCACATTGTTCTCGAATTCGAACCTAGCTAAGGAAGGGACAATAAACAAAATGTGATTTATTCATTCGAATTGAGATAATTCAATGAAACTAGAAATTACACAATCAAAAGGAAAAACATCGTTAAAAAGACAATAATACTTTTATCCGAGATGTGAAATAAAGTTATTAATTAACTGAAATGAAAGTAATATTGGGCATGATATAGAGTAAGAAAAAAAGTAAATGTATTCTTAGAAACGTTCAAAGTAAATTCACAAATACTTTTTGAAGATATACTACTCTTCCTTAACGTTTTAACGAACTAATACGTAAACAAGCAAAGGAAAAGAATGAAGAACGAAAGTATTGCTCTTGAAAAAATATAATAAATAAATGAAACTTAAATAAATGTTTACACAAAAAATAACACATTAGTACTTCGTGTAATCACCTCCAGAGTCAATAACTTCTTGAAGTCTGGAGAGGATACTAGATACAAGTCTCGAGCAATACGACGGTGTGTCACGAAAATGTTGCCACAGTTCCATAACATGATTTTGAAGAAACGTTTGGTCTCTATCTTCACGTCTCTCTTCCCATTATTGCACCATGTAGGCCCAGAGATGTTCAATTGGGTTCAAATCTGGGGATAGAGGGAGCCACTCAATACAAATTAACTCTGGATGTTCACTTAGCCACTCTCGTGTTTGCCGGGAAGTGTGAACAGCACTGTTATCATGCATAAATATATATTCTTCCTGTTCGGGGAAGTTTCTTTCTAAGGATGGTAACAACGTATTTTCGAGGATATTAATGTAAACACTGCTGTTCATTCTCTCAGACAACGCAACCAAATCTCCAGGACCAGCAGCCGTCATGTATCCCCAAAAGTGTGCTGATATTCGTCCTGAACAAGAAGTTCTGATAATATTTTGTTCAGCATACCTGGTTCCGCGCGGTCTATACAATATAACTCTGCCTTGTTGGTTAGACTTGAAAACCTTCTCGTCGGTCCAGATGGCTAAGTCCCAATATGACTGAGGTTGGGTTATGTTATTCTGTGCCCATTCCATTCGTCTGGCCTTGTGAGTTTCAGTCAGGAGAGTCTTCCTAGCGGGCCTTGAACAGTGTAGACCAGCCCCCAATAATCTTCTTCTTATTGTTTCGTGAGAACAATTATATTCTCTGGCTTTGTCCAAGAGGATTGACGTGTGGCGTAGAGGTCTGTTGATTACTTCTGTAACTAAAGCTTGATCTTGAGCTTCAGTTGTCACTTTTGGCCTTCCACTTCTTGACCGAGACCTGAACCATTCACCACCTTCTTCATGTCGCTGAACCCATTTCTTGACCGTTTTCTTGTCACATCCCAGATCTCTAGCAATCTTTGGCACAATTTGTCCCATTTTTGCTCGGCCTATGATTTCTCCTCTCAGAGCAACAGACAGTTCTCCACAGTTCTGTTTCTACTGCGCATGCACCAGTCAGTTTTCATGAAAGATCATAAATAATCCTGACAATTGTTGTAATATTTATGAACGAATACGTAATAGAACCTATATTAACATCATTCGTCAAAGTAAAGAATACCGTAAACATAAAACAATTTCAACAGACTATTACATCAGGCCAAAATAGGCTTAAACTTCAGAGAATACAAAATAAATTTCATACTGTAACAAAAGATTGAACACGAAACACGCTTACTATATTTTCAACTTGTGACATTAGCTGAGTGGACTAAGGCATTCGGCTAGAGATTCTGAGGCCCCACTCAAGAGTAGTTCGAATCCCACCACAGTACAATTTGGTTTTGCCTCTTCTTGACGTTTCTGTTTGTGACCCTGCCGGATTCTATTAATTATAATTTCGTACGTAATATTTGATATATACGTAATATTTGAATTCTTAACCTCCCATTTTTACATTTTTCAAGCTCAGTTGAGAGGAAAGAGGGAAAATGAAAGTACAAACATTTACAATAATTACATAGCATTTACTGTCATTGTAATTGTGGATATTTTACTTATGAAAATGTATAATGAACTAAAAATATATTTAGTAGTCATATGTCTCCATTTTTCGATTCTAACTTGAAAGTTACAGTTTAGGCGGTGACATATCAAAGACCCAGGGGGTTGTAACCCTTCCCATGGAAACTTTTATATTCTATTGAAATAAAAAGTGTTCCAGTTTATAATCTTGGAAAAGCAACAATCACTGTGTGTGGAGGACGATTTATTTATACTACGATTTATCACTTCCAAAGGTGTCGAAGATGTGACTGTATATTGTGCATAATCATTCAAGAAATATAACACAACGAAGGGAATCGTAAACCCTTCACGCCACCCCAGGAGGAGGAAGTGCGTCCCGTCGTCCCTCAGTTGGGAACTACTGCTTGTGAGGGAAACATTCTAACAGTGTGTTAGCGTTTCCTTCCTCGCCTTCCAATTGAACTGTCTGTGTACTGCGCATGCGCCAGTCAATTTCCATGAAAGATCATAAATAACCCTGATACTTTCTATAATATTTACGAAAGAACGTGTAATAGAATCTATATCAACAACATACATCATTCATCAAAGTAACGAAAACGTGTTCATGAAACAAATTAATAGATATATTATATCAAAGTAAATTAGGTTTAAATTTTAGGCAATAGAAAACGTTATTCTGTAATAGGAACTACTACTCGAAGCCTTTGCTACACTCACTAGTTGTTACCATAGCCGAGTGGTCTAAGGCGTTCGGCTTATAAAGCACAATTCAAACTAAGTTCGAGTCTCCGCCGGGTACAGCACCTTTTTCTCTCTTTTTTTCACCTGTTCTCAATGTTTCTGTCTGTCTTCTTGTCGGATTCGATTAAATAGAATTTCGAATAGAGGCCAATATATATGATAAATAATCATTTATTTCCGAATCTGCACTCGTACAATATACATTTTCGAGATTTTGATTTTGGAAATGAAGTGTATATAGTATTGAATAGTAAAAATAGTAAAATAAAAAAAAATATTTGTATAAATATTGATTAATTAATTAGGGTTATACATGGCTTTCCAATCAGGATTATATAGAGAGGACTTACTTCTAAGTGCAATCCGAAAACAAATATTTGAGTTTTAATCTTACAGGATAATTTATACATGATTGGTATTGTAATTTTTATGCTTTTATTATAATCCTCTGTAAGTTATGATTTTACCAATTCTAAATGAAAAACTAGAAACAAGTGTAATATTATATTTGCTACGAAAAGCTTTTAAGCAATGATACTTTCAGGTCGTGATTTGACGGAGAATTTGAGACCCCTTTCGAGCTAAGAAATTTCCGCCTTCAGGACCATATATTCGATCGTGCTCAATGTGGACTACCAATGTTTGCCCTCCACCCGCATATTGAAATTCCCCCCGAGGATAATTTTCTGAAGTCATCACTGTTTATAAATAGTTTTTCGTTACAAATCAGAGGATAATTGAGTAGTGAATATACTTCTTTTTTATATATATATAACTATGGATTTAAGATTCGCAATTCATATAATGTTCCGTTCTAATCGAATTTGAAACAAAAGAAGTTTTCAATGAGTTACTCAAAGAAATATTTTTAGCCTCCGGATGAAAATAGGAAGACACTTAAAAAAGAAACAACTTGCTACCGGGTTTGAACACATAAACATGTGATTGATAGTGTATCGAGCCAAACCACTCCACTGTTTTGTATGCCTTTGTACATGTTCTTTTGCCTGTTGTGAAAGCAGTTTACTGTTCCATACTCGGTTTTGTTTATTCCGATACGACTATGAGTTCTCAGTAAATATTTGGACGTTACAGCTCTTGCAATGTATAAAAGTGTTTTTAGAATAAATCACAATCGATATTATATCCTAATAACATACGTAAAACAGGTTGAATTCGTGAAATGATTGAGGTTGGAGTGAGCGTAAATGTTTTCATAGTTAGGAGCCTGGATATGCAAACCCGCTTAACGTGGGGATTTAGTTTTGTGAAATTTGGTACATAAGGCACATACTGGACACATTTTCCTGTACCTGAGAGAACATGATAGGCATATGGCTGATATGTAATTGTGCTGTTAAGGTATATTGTCGAAAGTAAGTTGTTTTATTCTATTGGCACTTAAAAAACAAAACCAAAATAATAAGATTTTTAATAGCGTCTTCTCATTCTGCCTAAAGGTCCTCCAACACTTTGTAGAAAATATTTTAAATTATCTTATCTTTAGGCAGAACGGGAATTCTAAAAGGGGGGCCCATTTCCATGCTTGCTATATTACGTCTGGTATTTAATATACTTGGTTTGCTATATTACATATACATTTTCGAGAGCCAGAGGGGCGCACGGGTAACACCCTGTCCTCCCCTTCGGGTGCCCATGGTATGTGTGAAAGTAATTAATGATAATCTATCCTTTTATTATAACATCTTTACGCAGTTTAAGAGTTTTCAGCATTTTAAAAGAAAGAAAAAGTTATTTCATTTGAAAAAATACGGATCACATTTTAGAATATATGACAATTAAAGGGAAAAAATAATCGTATAAGGTGTACACTTTTACATCCAATATATATTTCTGTGATTTTGTCCTCGTCAGAGTTCTCCTTACATTTTGACCGCTTGGATTTAGTTCCCGCGCTCGTTACTACAGCCATTTTATACATGGGTTCCGATCTGCACACAAACACTCTAGGAGTCTAGCTTTTTGGTGCTGCATTTCCCTAAAACGTTCCTCCTCGCTTAGAATGCCCTGTCTCCAAAGATTATGCAGAATGAGTATTCCCGTTCTGCCTAAAGATAAGATCATTTAAAATATTTTTTACAAAGTCCTGGAGGGCTTTATGTAGAACGAGAATGAATCTTTTTAATATTGCACCCCTCTAGTTGAGTGTATAAGGAATTTATTTCGGAGGGGTGTTCGAAAATTTTAAGGGGTGCTGGGGGGTATTAGGGGGTGTAAATAAATTACTAGTTCACTGAAGAAACTATCACGAAAGAAGCGACAGAAAAGTGTGCACCAAAAGCAATGGAATAAAAGCTACCAGTTCATTCAAATCTTCCCGCAAGTACCCGCCATTTCCTTAGTCTGCTCAGATTCTCTCGGTGGTTGAAGTACACCTCTAGTACCAGAGATGGCAGCACTCGAAGAAACATGCGAATGTCAACAGAGAGATACATTACCACTTTTAGGCAAGGTGGTGTAAGTAGAACTAACGCCTGATACGATATAATTGTGTATCCCACAACACATGATTTTCCTTTAAGAGTTAGAATATTTACAACTCAACAGTAGACATGGGAGGGAGATGTGAAAAGTTTCACATCACAACAACACAACTGCACTTTCTAGTTTACTTCATGTTTTCTTTGTTGGTAGTTAGTAATTTACCTAATGACATAATTCCTTTGAAATAGAAGCAAATTTTACTCTCGAGCGACAAAAGGAGAGAAGAAGTAGGGCGATCATGAAAAAAAAAATCGAATTTGAAACTTCTAAGGACGTTACATTGTGGGACGTTATAATCGTATAACGTTACAGTGAAAAAGAAATCTATTTAAAAATTCACCTCAAATGATGTACCTCCTCTTTTCCTCTGATGAAGAAAGAGACAACCTGAAAATCATTTTTATATATTAAGAAGAAAAGTAGAATTCTTGGCTTTTCTCTCGTTACAAGTGGACTTTCGGGAAACGTGGGAACTTTCCGATCGATTGCAATTTGTGCAAATCGAACCGAGAACCCTCGAACCAAAAGAAACAGTGTTAGTGACAACGCTACACGTAAGCTACCCTATATGATATCAGATTCCTCACTTCCGATAAGTATCATCCTTGGGGCGATCCCAAACCGTATACGGTTCTGGTGGGCAACATCGTGTATGTGCATTTTTATAGATTTTACTGTTTCCTCTCACATTTTCATTCCACTAATTCTTTCATAATCTATTATTTACTTAAGGTGGATCACTAGGTGTTCTCGGTGCTATGCTAAATGCTGCTTGAATAGTGCGGCGTTGCAAGATAGTGTCGACTCTTTACTGATGCCAGATAATAAAAGAAGTAATCATGGAATTCTGCTTGGATACTTACTGGAGAAATTAAGTTTTCGACCCTTACCATAATTCCTCTTCTCGGACTGTAACGCTAGAATCAAGAAATTTTCTTATTGCGACTACTACAGTAAACGTACAAATTTGGCAACAACGCATTATGGCGTTCTGCGCAAGTTTCGTCTCAAAATCTATTTCCTTAAATGCAAATTAATATTTAAATAAAATGTGAAACATAACACGAAAAATGGTCAAACAATATTTCTATTTCATGATAAAATTGTTAATTTAAAATACTTTACACATACAAATAAACATTTCATAAAACGGAGCACTTCTAGTAAGATCTAACAGCAAGTGCCATCTTGTGTGCTCATTGTAAAACGAATCAAATATATTTCTTTTATTTGTTACATTTTTCAATATCAGGAGAGACAACGAAATGAATCAGTGTCTTGTGTTGTAGCTGAAACATTACTCTATCTTATACTAACATATTTGTAATATGTAACGTTTCATTGCGCAGTAGTTAAGGCAATGAGCTAAAATATGTACTGACTTCCGGATGGTGATCCACCTTAATCATTCCTCTTTTTAAGCCTAAACAACTTAAACGTGGGACGTTAAATTTTAAAAAAATATTTTGTCCCTATATAGTAATAAATCATCATCAAAAGTATTCTACCATTATTACCAGGTTCTTTGCCCGAACTGAGAACCATCCATGCACCACGGTCTTCCGTTAACCTTTACGTCTTCACGTACGATTTCTTTGTTTTCATATCGTGCATTAATTGTAGATTCCTTCGCCCTCTCTGTCCTGCCACCATACCTTCTAGCACGACACTAATGATATAGTTTCTTCTTAGCCAATGTCGCAACCAGTTTCTCTTCTTCTTAATAATATCTAAAATTATTCTTTTCTCTCTCATTATTTCTAACATCCTCTCGTTCGTTTTCAGCTCGATCAAGCTTATTTCCTCCATTCTTCTCCAAACCCACATTTCGAAAACTTCCATTAGTTTCTCATCATTACTGCGTAATATCCACGTCTCTGACTAATACGGCACAAGACTCCACACGAAGCAATTTATGAATCTTTTTTCTCAACTCTTTATTCAAGGTCTCACAAATTAGTGTTTTCTTCATCCTAAAGGCTTCTTTCGCCATTCCTATCCTTGCTCTTATTTCACGTTCACACTTCATATCATCACTAATAATACTACCTAAGTATCGAAAACTAGTCATTTGGTCTGTTTTCTCTCCTCCTACTTGACACCGATCCCCTCGTTTCAATCACCATGGGTTTTGTCCAAGGGCACCGATCCTGGTTGGCGCGGGAAGAGGGCCGGGCCTCCCCAAAGCTCATGTGGGCCCCCCGTATTGTATTTATGAATATACAATATTAGGCATAATTTGAATGCAATTTGTGTTAAAATCCTCATATATATATATATATATATATATATATATATATATATATATATATATATATACTTTCTGCATCTGAATGCCCCATCTCCGCCCAAATTTACAGAGAATTCGGCGCCCTTCGTTTTGTCTTTCTCACATTTATTTTCATACCAAATCCTACACAGCCCTTCCCCAAGTTTTCTAACATGTTATTAATTTTATCTTCAGATTTCAACAAGCGATACGTCATCTGCTAGCCGTACAATAATAAAAATAACAATAAATGAATTCACATGCACCTAAAAGTATTTTTTTTCATTCTTTCTTTCAGAAAGTAGCAGATGTTGAATAAGATAAATCTACTTCAATGGTGTAGGAAAATTGAAACACACTGTATGTAGCTATATGAGCGTTGGGTAGTAAGCAAAAACTACCATTTATTCGAATACCTCTAAACCTAGTAATTCGTGCTTTCAATATTGACGGCAGGAAAATGTAATAGAATTGTGATGGAAATGCAATTTCCTTGACGTACATTTCATGGACGAAGATTACCTTTTGTCACAGGGAAGAATGAATGCCTGTATAAAATAATATTAGTGAGTTTGGAAACTTTAGGTTACCCTTGTAAATACGAATATAATCTTATTTTTTAAAAAAATTCTAAGTCTTGCAAAACTAATGCCATTACGCATGATAAAAAAGCTACAAAAGTGTTCTGAATAACATTGCTGATGCGAAAGAATGGGATTGGATAAAACGGTTTTCGTAAATTGATCTATTTTATTGCAACACTGCGATCTACGAGGTTTAGGAACAATAAAATTTGCTGGAAAGAAAACAGTTTAAGGACCTCTGTGTATGTGCTATTTCATTAAACTAAAAGGACTATTTGGAGTTAACAGAGCAGTTCAGACAATCTGTTATTTTTCCCTCAAACGAATGCCAATAGAGGTCATTATTGTTTTATGGTAAATGGACAAAGTTATATGGTAGACCTTCACTTATTCTTCTTCAGAACAAAAAATACCTTTTTATTCCTGTATTGAAGTTTCCTTTAGAATCGTACTGTTTTGCATAGTCTGTAACTTTTAGAGTAGGGGTGAATATACTGACTTCTAAAACGGACTCAAGTCAACTCACGCTCAAAGTGAAAATTGTGAGATAAGCTCACGATCAAACTCAAAATTTGGGATATAATCTAAGCTCAATTTGCTTTCTAAGTAAAAGAAACTCACACTAAAACTCATAACTGCAAAACAAAATATTCTTATCTCGCCATCAAAGTAAAAAAAAAAAAAAAAAAAAAAAAAAAAAAAGAGAAAGAAAGAAAGAACGAAAGAAAAAAGAGAGAGAGCTAAATTTACGCTCGAACTCATAATTACAGAAGTAGCTATGCTCAAGTTGCTTTTAAACTAATATATTTGAGTTGCTTTTGAAGTTAACAAATTTCACTATCATAGTCATAATTCAGAATACTTTACAACTTATCAAATGAAAGACCATGATATTTTTTAAATGTAGAAATGGTGATGTTCGTTATGTATGATATACGCATCGGAATACACCATTAAATGTACTGTTATTATTTTTATTGTCTTGTTGCTAGCATCCCATTGAGTATCCAACATCAATTATTATTATTATTATTATTATTATTATTATTATTATTATTATTATTATTATTATTATTATTATTATTATTAATAATAATAATAATAATAATAATAATAATAATAATAATATGAGTGAAATGAGCTTGTATGCTTACAACCCCGCTTTCGTGAAATTGTGTACGAGACTGCGTAAGTACTTCTTTTCTTTAAATAAAAGAATGTATGTACAGAGATCTTTCCGCGTATTGATATGTAATACAAAAGAAAACACATGACATTTAGGAGCATGTATGGTATGTGTTTGCTTGTCTCTGGTCCGAAAGTGTGGACAGAGAACTGAAAAAAGAACTTAAGAAACTCCATTTGACAAGTATGAAGAACGAGTAGTTATAAGTACAACAAATATTTACAAATAGAACGAGTAGTTAAAAGTAGAACGAATAGTTACAAATAGAACGAGTAGTTACAAATAGAACGAGTAGTTACAAGTGGAACGAGTAGTTTCAAGTACAATGAATAGTTACCAATAGAACGGATTGTTACAGAAGAACTAGTAGTTACAAGTAGAACAAGTAGCCACTTACAATTAGACACTTAGAAGGAGTAGTTACAAATGGAACGAGTAGCTACAACCAGTTACAAATAGAATGAGTAGTTAGAAGTGGAACAAATATCCATTCAATAAGAGGACATTCATGAAGGTATTTTGCTTATTTTTTTCTTAGCCTTATTATATACTCCGTTTAGTTTCTAGTTTTATTATAAACTCTTTGCCTTTCTAGTTTCAAGTTGTTGAATGATGTAAAACTCAATGTGCAGTCTATTGAAATTTGGTTTCTTTTATTTCACTTGTCTATGAAAGAAGAGATAAAATTGAATAACAAGTAAGTGCAAGAAAAGTGGAAGATAACATAAGCTGTCGAGGAAACTAGATGAGAGAGGTGGACATTATTTAGAAACTGTCATGGTGAATATCTTTTCGTTGTTGCATAAAGTAAATGTATGTTTGTCTTCTATACAATTTTATACATTTTAACCAGTTGAAATTAATTTTGGAACGAGATAGTACGTGCCTCGTACTCCACTCTTATATCATGCCACTTTAATAAAAATGTGTCTTTTGCGGGAAGAGAGGGAAGGGAAGAACTTCAAAATTTATGCCAAAAATCAAATATCTTAGGAGCTCCTGAAGCTAGAGAAGTTGAATTCGGTATACGTATAAGCTACACATTAAAAATAAATAGACATGTGTTCCGGCTTTTACGAAATACCTTTCTAACGAGAAGAAAGGTAGAAATTTAATTTTGTATTTTGTGTTCATAAATTGGCAAAAATAATGCAGTGGTTGGAGCGTTCAAAGTTACTTCCGAACTTACGTCAACCTGGGGTTTTATGGGGATTTGACGGAGAGACCAAAAAATGTGTCCCTATTCGCCCGATAAACAAACGCTCAGCATCTGCTTGATAGGCCATTATCAATTTTGGCTAACATGTAGACCAGTGATCGCCAAATCGTCGATCGCGAGCTACTACCGTAGTTGCTCATTTTTCGATAGATCGCGTTAACGCTTCGATTGGCTAACTTTGATTCCTCCATTGAGCTGACATTAACGACAGGGGGCGCTGACGACAAAAACTGCTTGTTTCTCGCGCGCAACTGCCATTGTCAGCCTCATCTGACAGTTGATTGTACAGTCACGAACATTAATAAATGGAGGTTGGACCCATAAGAAATAATGGCTTCATCCTCCATTTATTAATGTTCGTGACTGTACAGTATACGCGCTGGGTTGATCAAGTTATGTTTCTTGTATATTTGCTAACTTGGATAGTTTGACTTCATGTTTAGGCAATAAACCAGGGATGCAAATAACCACTCGCCCAAGGCGAGTATCTAATATTATAACAAAGGTAAGTAAAGGATTTCTATTGTGGGATGTGGTCTAGTAGCTTTTTTCTTCTTGGGCTAGTAAAAGTTTGTTGCTGATTTGCATTCCAGTCATAAACAAATGTAAGATTTTTAAACACAAAACTTGGTAGTTCACAGTAGGATTTAGAAACGGCACTGTAGCTTAGAAGATGCATAAATTTGGAGACTACTCATGTAGACAGAAAAAAAAAAATTATATAGGTTTAGGTGATGGAAGTGATCCATCCAAGGGAATTGATAAAATCAACAATTTCAAAAGTGTAATAGGGAAAGTGTAATAGAAAGGAGAAGCGGGTTTTCTTCAATCGAAAAACGTCCCAAAAATACATTTTAGGCCCATCTTTAACCCTCTATTAAAGCTGGTAGTGATAGAAATTCACAACTTCCGTTACCAACATTGACCTATATAAAGCATAAACGGTAAATCATAGCGAGAAACAGCTATTTAAAAATCAATTTAACGTTCTAAGGATGAATACGGCCTTCTCTCTTAAGAGTCTTTATCCAGGCGAAATTAAAATACCGCTAATTTTACATTAATTATGTGATATCTTCAAATAGATAAAAGATAATCGAAATGTGGAACAAGAGCGCCCTAGACAATATCATTTTACATGAGAAACTGTTATCACGACTCACTTAGATATCTGCTTTCGATTTTGAGCCATTTTGAAAATCGGTATTTATTTTCGCGTTTCTAAACAGCTGAAAACATAAAGCCACTAGGTGACTTGAGATAACGGTACCTCACGCAAAGCGATATTGTCTAGGGCGCTCTTGTTCCGTATTTAAATTATCTTTTATCTATTTGAAGATATCACATAATTACTGTAAAATTAGCGGTAATTTAATTTCGCCGGGATGAAGACTCTTAAGCCTCTATTTAAGCCTGAAGTGACAGAGATCCACTTCAACTTCCGCTTCCAATATTGAACCTATATAGAGCATAAATGGTAAAACACAGCGAGAAGCAGCTTTTTAAAATCAATTTAACGTTCTAAGGATAAGAACGGTCTTCTTTCTTTAACCCTGTATTCAAACATGAAGTGGTACACTTTCGATTTCTGTAATAGATATCGGGAAGCGATTTCCAGCAATCAATTAAGCGTCCGAACAAAATATTTCATCTCCATTGAAATGTATCTACCAAAACCGGAAATAAAAGAAATCTACTTCCGCATCCGGTTTCAATATTAATGGAGAAAATAAGACACGATACTACAAGCCTACACGTTATGGACACATCAAACTGCTACTTGTTAACATTACAATTTCACCGAAAGTGAGGGGAGCGCGGACGTCTCCGTTACCCCACTTCCAAAAAATCTATGGCTTCCCTCCACTTCCTAAAAATTACCTCGGGGGACGGCGTGACGTAATCCTTTCCCTACCTTTACAGATCCACTTTAATCCCTGCAAAAAAAAAAAAAAAAAAAAAAAAAAAAATCTAAGGGAAAAAACAAACTTTTGAGTATTCTCACAGAATAATGGATGCAAACTTTAGAAACAGATTTTTGAACATATTTAACTCCAGGGCCGTAACTTATGGAGGTAGGGGCAGGTCGGTAGCCACCCCAAAAAATTAGGGGGGGGGGCCCGACCCAATCATATTATACTTCATGACAATATTATAGTTCATTTGCAAGCCTACTGTGAAACTTTTAGGGGGGCAGGCAAAGTTTAGGGGGGGCCGGCCCCTCCTAGCCCCCTCGTGGATACGGGCCTGGGCAGGGGCAACTGCCCCCCAGGGAAGCTCCCCACCGTTCGAGGGGGAAGGCACTTTAGGACAAAATTTTCTTACAATACGAAATAAAATTATAAATGAACATCAAACAGGTTCACTACATTACATAAACAAACCAGCACACTAATAGTAAATAAAACAAAAATGAGTTGTGGGCCCGTTTCAGTAAAAAAAAAAAAAAAACTGTCCATTATTAGAGGCCTTGGAAATAATATTTATTCGTATTGCTTTGAGATTTGTCAGTATTGTTCCCTTAATTAATTTGTCAAGTATGGAATGGGTCCAGGGGTGTAACTAACGGCCCCGCAGACTTTGCCATGTGGGAGCATGTGTGTCACAGGTTCCAGGTGTCCATAAAGAGTAAGAGAAAGATGGAAATAAGGTGCCCAAGAATTAGAAAAAAAATTTTTTTCTAGGGGACCCAAATACGCGTATTAATGCTTTCCCCCCAGAAAAAAATCTAAGTTACGGCGCTGTTTAACTCTTGGATAAAGACTGTTTTTGTCATCTCATTTCAATTTAAATATTCACTATAAGGGGCAAGAGGATTCAAATATACCTTTCAAATGTATCGCATATACAATTATGCTTTTCGTCTGAAGAATAGAAATTTCAGCTAGTAATAGCAGTAATAGTGTAGTTTTTTATGGGTAGGGATGTATTTTATTTAGAATTTCATACTCGAAATGAAATAAACTAATTCACATGGAAAGATAACGCGTTCATACAAGTAAACTCATAGATGTCTGTTCTTCACAGTCCCAACAGACTAGTATCCCACAGCTGGATTATTATGCTTATACAAACAGTTTACTTTCAGAAAATAGTGGAGTACTAAAAGCAAAGCATGGCAGTTCCTGCGAACTGTGTACAGTATACAATTACAAACATAAGCTGTTGATTGTGCTTGATCCATGCAATGGATAGTTTAAAAACCCTTTAATTTATTCAGAAATACGTGTAACTATAGTGCAATTTTGATCTGGACTTTGAATTTTACAAACCATTTATCGGATCCAATGTTGCCACACTTGGCACAATTGTCCAAATTCAGCCCATTTTGTCTTTCACCGGCCCGTTGGTACCACGCTGGCATTTTCAGCCCCTTTTGTGAAAAAATTGGTACAATTCTACCCAATTCAGCACCATTTAACAAATACTTGTCACATTTTCAAAAGTGTCAGTATTATGTGTATGTTTACTGCACTAGTTAGAAATAATAGATACCATTGTGACTTTTAATTATTAATAATGTGTTGTGATGTCTTTCAGGGAAGGTTCTAGGACCGGTTTTACATTTTTTACAAATGTCAGTTTACTTACCTTATATTCTACTTACAATCTATCCTCCTCCTTCGGTCGTGAAATAAGCGAGAATAAGTTGCAATAATTTATATTTTAATATTTTATTATAACGTACTGTTTACACACGAACTCGGAGATGATTGATTTGTTCCTCGTTTTATATGTTTTTCATATATAGCCATAATACCGTTTTGGTTTATTGGTGACTTTGAAATAGAGACGCGTTTGGTTTCCATACAATACATACCGAAGATGATAACTGTTTTCTCTTTTAATTTGCGGCCTCTGTTATACTTTCTACGTGCGAGAACAGTTTCATCTACTTCCATGGTTGTTCGCGGTCCTCCTATTTGGATGTTTTTAAAAAGTAATTTTTACAAAGAACACTTTCTTGATTTGGATTCTTGGAAGAGAGGGAGAGTGTTCTAGAACTTTACCTCTTTTAGTTTCGTGTTATAGAGTCATTCACTATGCTACTGGTATGCGATAATGAATTCAGCCCTTTTTGTTCCAATTTGGTACTATTTTTCAGCCCACTCCAGAGCTAGGACTGTGGCAACACTTATCGGATCTGATGACGTGCAGGTTCTTACTTTGCTATTTCGTTATAATCATATATTCTGTATAACCAGTGATGTATTCAGGATATTATTTGGGGCTATGCACATCAAGTGAATAATCACTTACATTTTTCATTTTGGGTGCCGACAAATTTTAATGAAGTTCATTTTCCTTCGTTTAATGTTTGTATGAAGACACTTCCAGGTATGAAAACATTGAGGGAGAATGGGGAACCTGAATTATCAACAAGGAAATGCGCGGGGGTAGGTATTAAATTCGATGTCGGCACATTTGAGAAAAATAAATAACCTATTGTTTAAAATTAAATATAGGTCGTGCAATAAGGAACAAAAATATGCCATTTAAAGGAAAAGGCGACATTTGAATGAAATAATCGAAGAATAAAAAAGTTATGAACATTAGTAGGATATTAATATTATTACAGTATATTTTATTAAACAACCTTCAACATTTTTCTTAGAACTACTCCTTCTGAACAGTATGGTGATTCGGGTCTATATCAAAATACATACTTCAAATTTTACAAGCATAGTTTACTGTCTCTAGATAAGGAATGGAAGACGGCGAGTATTTTGAGTTGACAGATCGTCTATCACTTTCTGAACATCTACTTTTTCCTATTGTTAGTCCATTTATGCATACCTACTCCGTTGTACTTCTCAGATAAGCTTTGATTCTCTTCAGAGTAGAGAAACAACGCTCGTTCGTTGCAGTGGAATTTCCAATCGGGTGCCGTCTACTCTACTGTCCAGTCTAATCTACTTTCCAGTGCCGTTTTAACAGCATATTAGGCCCCAGAGCAAACAACTGACCAACTGTGTTGTGGTCCCTATGACTAAATTTTTCTGCTAATATATGTAATTAATACATGCCACTCTGCTCGCGGGGCCCCCAATGTTTGCGGGCCCCCGACTATGTGGCTATGGTACCATTAAGATAGATCTGCTACTTTCGGTTGTCAAGTACACACAACAACACATTGCAATACAGTTACATCCATGGACTCCACAAGGGAGGGTATGATCTCTTCCTAACAAGTAAATGAATAGTTTGTATTAAATTTCTGGGCATAAGTAAATAGGCCTCTTTTCTGAATTTAATGCTGCAGTAGTTTCTTTATTTTTATACGTTTACAACTTCTGTTGTAAAAATAGATATTATGTCCAGGAAGTATTCTGCACACGTCTAATACTCCCCCAAATTGTCTTACACATACCCCTGGACATAAAAGCATTGTTTTCTTTGAGTTTGTGTAAAGATGTATATCATTATTCTGGGTGCACACTCTCTTTTGTTTTGAACACCCCACTAATATTGTAAGTAAAAGTTCCTGGCGTTCTTACTGATTATGTCATGTGATACTACCTTGAATACCGAGATGATATCTAATAAATCAACCTCAGTGCGACTTCTTTGTATATCCTTTCTCTTATTATAGCTATATTAAAATACAAAACCTGAGAACAAACTTCGCCCTCTCCTGCGAAAAATCAAGTTAGGAAGACAATCAATATATTTATCAAATCAAGTCAGGAAGACGGAATGTATACTAGTGCGTATTGAATAGGTGGCTGCTTATGAAGGTTTGTCTTCTAACTCTAATAAACCAAAGGAAAATATGACATCCATCTTCCATCAGTTCCTTAAGGTTTGTGATCGTCTCATCACCATTTCATTTTGTCTGCAGTCGATAACGATTTCAAGCTGATTATACCTTTCATAAGTAGCTACCTACGATGCTCCCAGTAACGTACGTTAAGTTTTCCTGACTTGAATTCTTTTCAAAAAGATAGAACTGATAGGAAATCTTTGAACCAACGAATTCATATTAATGTGTATTTCATTATTACTTGCAAATATAAACTTATGGAAACATAGACTTCAACATTGTACTTCTCGCAAAATTAAAATACAAAACCTGAGAACAAACTTCGCCCTCTCCTGCGAAAAATCAAGTTAGGAAGACAATCAATATATTTATCAAATCAAGTCAGGAAGACGGAATGTATACTAGTGCGTATTGAATAGGTGGCTGCTTATGAAGGTTTGTCTTCTAACTCTAATAAACCAAAGGAAAATATGACATCCATCTTCCATCAGTTCCTTAAGGTTTGTGATCGTCTCATCACCATTTCATTTTGTCTGCAGTCGATAACGATTTCAAGCTGATTATACCTTTCATAAGTAGCTACCTACGATGCTCCCAGTAACGTACGTTAAGTTTTCCTGACTTGAATTCTTTTCAAAAAGATAGAACTGATAGGAAATCTTTGAACCAACGAATTCATATTAATGTGTATTTCATTATTACTTGCAAATATAAACTTATGGAAACATAGACTTCAACATTGTACTTCTCGCAAAATTAAAATACAAAACCTGAGAACAAACTTCGCCCTCTCCTGCGAAAAATCAAGTTAGGAAGACAATCAATATATTTATCAAATCAAGTCAGGAAGACGGAATGTATACTAGTGCGTATTGAATAGGTGGCTGCTTATGAAGGTTTGTCTTCTAACTCTAATAAACCAAAGGAAAATATGACATCCATCTTCCATCAGTTCCTTAAGGTTTGTGATCGTCTCATCACCATTTCATTTTGTCTGCAGTCGATAACGATTTCAAGCTGATTATACCTTTCATAAGTAGCTACCTACGATGCTCCCAGTAACGTACGTTAAGTTTTCCTGACTTGAATTCTTTTCAAAAAGATAGAACTGATAGGAAATCTTTGAACCAACGAATTCATATTAATGTGTATTTCATTATTACTTGCAAATATAAACTTATGGAAACATAGACTTCAACATTGTACTTCTCGCAAAATTCTAACCCAATTTGATATATTACGCGACCACCTTCATATCTGTTTTTTTTTTTCTAATCGAGCGAGATACAAGATGGCCGACTTCAAGATGGCGGCCATGATAATCACATCCTCAAATAGATTTCTACTTCCTTCCAGAGTTGGTTAACGTGATTTTGTTTATCATCCCGTTACCCGCGTTACAAATAAAATAAAATTTTCAAACTTAAACACATTGTTATGGATTTTAGCCACTGAGGCCGTCTTTGTGAACGGAAGCACTTTAAATTTTACTTACTTTATTTTCTTGATATTCCACACTTCTCTACCAAGTTTGGTCAAGAAACTAGATTTCGAAATAGATAGGTTTACTTGTAAGAGAAGAAAACTATGAAATACTGGTACAGAACCTTCTTGAAAAAATGCGAGGCATAAGGGTGAAATATGTATTATAAAATCATTCATTGTCTGCATTTCTATTTGAGTTATTTCTCTGAAAAATTAGCTGCTATAAGCAATGAACAGAGTAAGTGTTTTCACCAGAACATTTTGCAGAAGGAAAAACGTTATAACCACTAGACTAGCAGGGAGAGTGCAATATATATATTCTACAAGCCTTGGTGCAAGTTTGTTGTAAACCTAGAGCCCCGCAAAATGTTTCCAATTGGGTCAAGCACCACCTAAGGCGACCCTGCTGATAAGGTGACTAGTAGTAGTAGCAAACGAAATACATTAGGAAAAATGGTACGTTGACAAATCTACAAAAACTGCATCGCATTACTTGGCAACTGATCCTGTCTACTCAACCGTTAAAGAGTTTTAATTCTTCCCGCTGTTGTATAGTCAGCGAGCAAAGGATCTGAATTATAGAAATCATACAAGTGTGGTAAACCATGAGTACAACCTATCTCCGAATTTGTTGGTGGAAGAAGGCATCTAAAACTCCCAAGCATTTGACTGTACTTCAAAAATTGCTCTTACAATGAGCAGATGAATGAAATGGAATGAAAACAGTAACTTTGAAATATTCTTCTACATCAGAGCAGGTTCCTTAATTTGAGCGATGTGTTTGCTTTTTGCAAATACGTTGTTGCTTGATATCAACCTCATTTGTCGATGTCAATTTCTTTGCTTCCTTAAAGATTTTGTTAAATACACTATCCACATTTTCTCTCATTGACACAAGTTCATTTTTAAGATCACCAGCAACATACCAGTTCGATCAAATCAAGTTCGTGACGCTGAACTTGACGACAGACTGCTTCGCCCAGAGCAAATAATGCAGAAAGTATCACTAGGCACAGGAGAAACTTTCCATCTGAAATTGTGGCTGCTAGAGTCATAGCTTCTTGAGATATATTTTTTTCCAAATCTTGAATTTTTCTCAAGAGCTGAAAGAATAAACACAAACAATTCTTTTGAGTCCTGGCAACCCATCCAGTAAAAGAAGTACGTTTGAGGATTCGAATTCTAGCCTCGTCTGATGAATCTATGGCCTCTTTCAGTACATTTTTCCTTGTTTGATGATCTGAAGAAATAATTAATTGGCTTTTAATCAGAGCCGTAGCTAGAGGGGGCGAGCGGGGCGCTGATAAGAAGGGGGCGCCGAACGAGCAAGGAGAATGCAAAAGTGTGGGAAATGATTAAAAGACGCGTCGCTCCTAGAAAGTATTGGCGCCCTATTAGATCAATATTGTTCTCGGTTTTTAATGAAATATGTAGATTTCTTTAAAATTTTCTCGATCGCAATTCAAAAGTTTAAAGAATAGCGAAAACGAGTTTTTGCTTATTACTTAAAGAAAGTTATTATTTCTTAATGGCCATGTGATATATAAGCTTCTCAGTAATGATTTACAGTTTACGCAGGAGCATTTTTGAAATCAGAAACTGTCAAATTCTAAAATATGTGTACAGCGTTTTGACGGTGAAGAGTATGTTTAGTTAATCACGTTTCTTTACACAATCGGATAGATCAGGACGTTGAGAATGGAGATATGAAAATGAGAAGAGTGAATAGGTACACGCAAGCCGCTGTTTGCGTGGGAATATTAAAAATGAAGGTAAACAAGGAGAGTAATAACATTTTCCAACTTGCAACATTGTATTATAGGGGCTTAAGGGGTCAGAACTTAATACAACGAATTTCGAGATTCCAAACACTGATCACTACCAATGATATATTTTAAAATTCTATTGACATATCGGGGGCCGCGGTGGCTCAGTGGTAGAGCGTTCACCTCTGGTGCTTGGGGTCCCGGGTTCGATCCCAGCCCCCGCCAAGTGAACTTTGTGGTGGACAAACACCGTGTGCGTGGGTTTTCTCGGGGTTCTCCCGTTTCCTCCCACTTTCTTCATTCCACCATTTCATTCATTTCTCATCTTCACCGTCTCCTTTAGCCTAACCGGCATAACCGTGGGACGTAAAACTCAAAGATTTCTATTGACATATCATCCCTTTGTTTGCAAAGTGTCGTATCTAAAAAAAATCGATTTTTGAGTTAAGACCAGCCCCGAATTCCCCTTTAGGAGTTCTATAATTTTCTTTAATAGCATATCTAAATTGCTAAACATAAGTGTGGAATAAGCAGTTTGATATTTGTCGTATCTCAATTATAGAGAATTACATTTCTCTCAAACTGCCGTAACTCAAGATACGACAGTTTGCAAGAAATAAGTTTCTATTGTCCACACAGAGTCGTATCTCAAATAACTTTCTATTTGTGTGTGTGTGTTCACTTTAATGTGTAATTTGTTTTAATATGTTGTTTAAGCAAGCAGGAAATATTTATGGACCCTACGGTCAAGCTGGCTCGTAGAAAACAGCCTTTGAAGGTAGTGGAACTACAGCATAATGACTTCGTCAACTTCAAGCAGGTCTCCAAAGAACTTAGAATTCTACACATTCGAGAATCAGAGAGAAGTAATGCAAAAGACGTCAACTGGAAGAACATGAAGGAAGTAAGAGTTCTGAAGAGGGCACCGACAACCAGCATCGCAACCAGGCTAGTTATCACTTGAGGCAAGAACTCGCCTTAGCGCCCCCTACCCCTCTGACCAACCAAACCAAAACACTCAACTACACATGATATTGGCATCACACAAAAATTCTCCTATTCCATATTTTCTTCAAGTGGTAAAGCTTGATTTCCAAATTACAATACATAATTTAGTTGTTGGTACAAGATAAAACACCAAACTAATTAGTATTTGATTGCCAAATGATCTGAGAGTAGCATGCCTGACGCATTCTATCTTATCATAGTAACTGCAAACCAGAATGTTTCTGGAATTACAAGTATATCGGGATGTGCATATGTGTAGAATGAATCAGCAGTCTGTTCCTTTAGAATAGAATATTTAATTATGACAAACAGTCAAGTTGTTGTCTCGAGTATTATACTCGGACATTTTACAAATCTCTTAAATCGCTTTAAGTTAAATTAAAACACAAAAAGCTGGAACTAAAATTTAAGTTTTCTTGCTCTTTTGGCTGCAGAAGTTTTTATAATGTCCTCAAAAGATAGTTTTGAAGCTAACATAGGCTCTACCGATATGATCCTAAGGTTGGTGAGTCGTTGTTGTCCTGTTAAGTTTCTGAGGTACTTTTTTTTTTAATGATTTATAGATTGCTAAAGCTTCTTCCCTTGCCGTATAGTGAAAATAAATATTTGCCCAGTTTTGCGTCCCCCAATCCGGCGCCCGTGGCACAAGCCTCTTTGCCCCTCCCCCTTAGTTACGTTACTGCCCACAACTATTTTCTTACAAAACAGGCCATCTACAATTAGACTACAAGGAACACCAACTTAAGCGCCTCAAGAGGAACGTAGAAGATTTTAAGGTCGGAAAACTTCAAGTCTCCCAAGGCAAATACGGAGACATAATATCTCTGTGCAACGGACCTACCCCTTTCATACGAATGTCTGAGAACCAGCAATTTTTTCTTGCACCTTGACCGTTAGGACGGTTTTAAACAAAAACGAGTTTCTTTTTTTTTGTAGTTTTGTTAAGTCCAGGACTGTTTTTTGCCGATTACTTTATGGACATGGTTCAGTAATTTTCAGTATTGTATGGAAGTGCTATTGACTGTACTCATTTAAGTTATACTCATGTTTACTTAAAGGAATACTATTATACTCTAGTATCGATAACTTATTTTTAATTTAATTATTTAGACGCTGCCTTGAATTTTATTCTTCTTTCATACAGTTTCATATTTATTTAGTAGTGTTAATTATTTTATTATCATAATTAGTTTACTTTATTTAAGGATATAAATTACTTAAATTAAATTAGATAAATTTACACATACGATCAACTAATTCATAATGATCATAAGCTCTTAACAGAATTAATAGAAAAACAAATACTATCAAGATAAGACGAAATTGTGGCAAAATAACAAGAAATACTAAAAGAACAAGAAATTATGGTAACAGAAAGATATACATTAGAATCAAATTGGGATAGTAAAAAATGAAAATGTATCTTTCAGTGACGATGACAGTTATGATGAGATAAATTCTTAAGTGCATATTGTTAGAATATCTTTCCGTCGTTGGTACTCAGAAACCAAGTCGTTATTTTCTTCCTTATATGAGAAAGATCTCCTCTAATTCTTTACCTGTGGGTAACGTACCCAAAATGCCTGACACGTTCCCACGTTGAACTGCGACATCGATCCGTTGAATAAGGAAAGATTTAGATCGTTTATCTCCCGATATAAGTGAAATACGATGGCCGATTTCCTTGATAAAATTAGCTCCTTCTTGACCCCAAGTACCACTTTACTCGATGTCAATTGGAACAAACCAATATTTATAAACGAAATTAATATATTTATTCCTCTTGTTGGTCTCCTTACGAGCAGCTATGAGATCTGCGCGTGGTGATGAATGTGCAAGATTGGAGGGAGCATAAGTATCTGTGGAGATGAAGTCCCAAACTAGAGTTTTCCCTTTTTTCCAGGGCATTAAAGTCATTCCATCTGGTCTTTTTCCGTCTGAACGACTACATCCGTTAGGTTCTCGTACTGATGGGACACCTGCAGATGTGAGAGCTCTCAAAATGATATCGTTGATACTTGAGTGCCGTGATTGGCTACCTGCGCTGCTCTTGCATGATAAGCCATGTAAGCCTCTCCTATCGACGAGAGCATTACAAGCACGACAACGGTGTGGTTCGCAAATATCTGCTCCTATCCACAGAGCTGTAGCTATGCGAAAACTTTCGTTGCTGAGGTGTAGACCAACAGAAGATGGCGGTAGAGCTTGAAGCCATGCACCGTTTTCAGGGGACGAAACAGCGTGGAATCTGGCATTGTCTTCGATCTTATGAGTTGATTCTGTTAATGAGGAAAGATGATGTTTTATTATGGGTTCGTCCCAGGCTGATTGAAGATTTCTTTTCTCGTTAGCCGGAGGAGCAGACCCCACTAAATTAGACCAATTGTCGATGCAGTTTTGTACCTCTGAATCGGTGTCCAATTTGACTTCTCTCTGTAGCAGAGTTCCAATTAATTGATTGAGCCATAAAAAGAAGCAAGAAATTACGGCTTAGCAACATCTGTGGCTCGACGGATTCCGAGACCTCCATTGCGGACTGGTAATGATGCTTGTAACTATGATTCATTGCTTAGGGTGCAGTTGAGGATAGATTCCAATCCTGTCCTTATAGTATCGTCAAATTTCTCGAGTAAGTCCTCTTCACTCCAGGAAGGAGAACATAGGAGGAAATACTGTAATCTTGGTATTGACAAAGAGGCTCGCAATAAATAAAACACTGAATGAGCTGAGATGTTTGATAAGCGTGGCAAGAAAACTCTAATTTCGAAATCTTCTCTACTAATATTTTCCTCCGGGCGTCTGGTGATAGAGCTGCGCCTAGGAGTTCAGCATTAGTTGATTGCAGTAGTTGTATACCAGGTGCAGATTCACTAAATTTATTATAAAGACCCTGAATTTCCTATTCCTTAGCACTTAGAAAACTCACTTCGCATTTTGAGTGGTTGAGATGTTGCCTGTGAGTGTTAATTTGTAGTATTAATTTCATATCACATTGTTTCCTTTTTAGCTGAAAGGTCATAAGCCTTATTAATTTGTTCTTTTACTATCAATTTCATAAACATTTTTAATTAATTAATGAAAGAAATATGACTTTTGGTTCTATCGTTTGTTTACTATTTTTTACAACTTACTCATATCAAAAATAAATACAGCAGCTTAGATGTACACAAATGGACAAATTTACGGTTTCCCAACTTCAATTTGGCATTATTCTTACATCCCAAGAACTATGCACAGTGACGTAACTCATTCTTAAAACAAACATTTTTTTTGCAAAGTGACGTATCTCAAATAACATATTTTTTATGGTTAAATATTACAATATAATATAATTTGAACATGTGGTATTAATGAATGTACTCTTGGCTACATTATGTCAAAAATTGATAAATATTTTTTGGTAAACACGAGCGTAATACGAAAGTGAAATAGGTGCAAAATTTCAAATCGCTCTCCTGAAAAAATGAGAAAACTGATATACAACACTGCAAACAAAGGGACGATATGAAATGCTTCCAATTTGAATGAATTTATTGGGATCATTTTTTCATTAAATTTTTGTATCGCCAGGATATTTTTTGTGCATACACGTCTAGTTGTGTGATATTTGTATCTATCTACATGCTTACAAAACATATACACACATTTTTTATATTTGTATGTGTTAGTGTATTTTAAATGTTAATTAATAATAAATACCTTAAATTCAGAATCTTCATTCATTAAAAAAGTAAGTAATTAGTGTAATTTCAAACATATGTTAAACTATATTTTGCATTTTAAGTACAAACATTAAACACATTCTTCGCCTCCATCGATCAACATTCAGAAATTCGCAAAGAAGGCTCCTGAATTTTCGTTACATTTCACAAAATATTTTTACCATAAAAAATCGAAATTATAATGCTATTGTGTAGTCACATACAGAATAAAAATACTAAAGTTTACAGCTGTTACCCGTTTTGAATAATTTAAAAACACATAGTTTCTAATGTATTGAAATTTCATTTCTTATAGATAGCATGATACTTTGTAAATAGTAGTAAATTTCTTTAACTGTTCTCTAAGTCGATTTGTATACTACCACAGGTAGTTTGATGAAGTTTAAGAAAATGTATAGAATGAGATTCTTGAAAATATTTCTTATTTGTAAAAGAATACATAATTATCGTTTTGGGTTGTTACAATGGTCTTTTCAAGCAGATTAATAAAAATTCAGAGTAGTAGGCCTATAACAATAGAAGTTTTTTCTTATATGTAAAAAACAATGCTTGGTAAGGTGTGTGTAGGGGCGCCGAATTCTACTTCGCCCCGGGCGCTGAAATTTTTAGCTACGGCTCTGCTTTTAATTTGAAATTATGAAAGAAGTTTTTTTTAGTATTTTTTGATGGTTTTCTTAGAAGGAACAAATAGTTGGGAATAAAAACTAGAGGTCGTAATTTTTAAAATAACATTACTATATCTCGAAATCCTTTAAGACCAGAGACATGTTAATTAAGACATGCTTCATGTTTTAGTTTTTGTATTTTCCTTAATAAGCAAAGAAAAACACGAGAAGATTAGGGGTTGCAATTGTTATAATAAGATTAGCATATCTCGAAATACCTTAAGATTAGAAATCTACTTACGGTCTTCAGCTAGGCAAAGGCTACTTCCTAATAAGTCTAAAGTTACTGAAGTGGTTTTATATGTTCATAAATAACGAATCACAAAGTGATATTATCACATAGTGCAAACTTTCAACGTAGGAAGAACTTTTATCCCTTCCCTTTTACCCCTTTTTTCGTCACATATGTTAATTCCATTCAATAGTGTTATATCTGAAGCTGCAATGAAAGTTTCATTAAAACTGCTTCACTCTACGAAAGTTATAGTGCAGCAGAAGATGGCACGAAAGACGAATAACTACACAAAATTCACATTTCCTTGCACAATAGTAGCTAGCTTGCCTTCCCTCAAAGTAAGTTCTGAAAACAAATTTCTGGCTCCTAGGTGTAAGCATACAAAGGCTGATAGTTTTACTCCAAGTGTGTGTGTGTGTGTGTGTGTGTGGTTCTTTATTTCTCGGTAACTATTTATGAATTTGATGAAATTAGTGAGGAAGTAGGTTGAGGTCTAAAGTATAAAAATCTCTATAGGATTTGGTAGGTTAGCTCGAACAGGGAAGGCTGGAATTGGCTCGGCTTGGACATATTATTTGTTGTAGTGATCTATTTGCACTTTCTGTGGGAATCAATGTTTTAATGACTGCAAGGGGCAACAGAGGTTGCGATCGACAGCTTTATACGCCGGAAGATTCTGAGTTCGGTTTAACTACTGTACCTCGCTTGTTGCTTTCTACTGGACTATACTGAAAAAGAGTTTAAATAGTAGTTGCTGCTTGCTGGCTAGTTGAGTTGAGTTGATTTTCTGTTTAACGTCCTGTTAAGTCAGTGGCGGATCCAGGACCGACTTCTGGGGGGGGGGCGGTGGGTTGCCATACTGCTACTTTTAAGGGCTCCAAACTTCGGGATGACTTTTATTTATATATATACAATAAGAAAATTCCCTCTTCTGGGGGGAGGGGGCAATCGCCCCGATCGCCCCCACTGGATCCGCCCCTGCGTTAAGTTAAACACAATTGTATTTATCATTAATCTCTAATTCCTCGAGCCTTTTTTCCGTTGTTTTTCTGTTTTCTGTAGAGAAAACTTAATAGTTCACGAGGTATGTGTATTTAAGACAACCACGCATGCTAAGGAAGAGATTTGTGAATTAATATTCGGTATAACTGTTATTTCCTTACAAAGACGAAACATGATAGCCAATAATAATAATATTGTGGCCACTTATTTTCAGTCTCTAACCATTCCAAGTACAGATTCAAACATCCGATGAACTAATAATATGAGAAATGCACTTGACTAAGAATAACCTCAACCTACGGGACTATTTCGTAAGCCTCTTAAGGAAACACATGCAGTATTCCATGAAAATCAGATAATTTTTAAGGAAAGGTAGCATTTGTTTTTTTCTATGGTAGCTGAATCATCTTTTTGCGTCTGAATAATTTCAACCTTTGTTATATGTCTTAAGTCAACACATGCTATGTTTCATAAAACTCAAATAATTTGTACGAAACCTACCTGAAATACATACATATATATTTTTAATAGTTTATTCATTTTCATTTATTCATTCGTATTTGGACAAATACACAGTGCCAGTGTTTCTCAAACTTTCCGATAACGCGGACCTCCTGTGCATTCAGAAAGTGATCCGCGAACCTCCTTGCAATGTTATCTGAAATTTCACATGGTATTAAAAACTATACTGATTAGAATTACCACTGACAAGAAAAAGATCAAGAAAAATATGGCAATAAGTAATTTATTCTAAAGATACATAATTGTTCCCCAGTGAACGAAATTTCAATTGAAAATACAGTAACTTTCAAGACTGAAAATCAATGTACTTTTCTTTCTTTCTTTTTTTCGTTTTTTTAAAAAGCAAATTCTCTTGATAAACAATGTTCTCAAAGTGGGGTCATTAATATGAGGAATGATTTTTTTTCTGTTTTTCCATAATTGCACTGAAAAGTTTTGTCATCGTTAATCTTAGGTCTGATTCCACATTAAGACCATTTCGCTTTCAGGCTTTAATACTGCAAAGAGCAGGAAAGGTCTGTTCACATAAGGAAGTGGTAGGGAAAGGCATAGCAATGACTTTTTAGACAACTCTTCATACTCACAGGGCAGAAATTTCGTAAAGTAGGAAAACATTTAAATTTACAAACATAATTATAATTTCTAATTGCTTTCTTTTTAGTAACTGAAAAAAATACTTCTTCTAAAAGAGCTATGAGTTTCATTTTATTATAACACATTTCAATTTTTAGGCATCGCGGACCCCCTGTCTACGTCCTACGGACCCCCAGGAGTCCGTGTACCATACTTTGAGAATCACTGCGTTTAGGCTATTCAATTATCGCACACATCGGCAGTGTCCATCTTCGGGCAAAATTATTCGAAGGAAATTTATTTTGAAAATTATTTTCCTTGTCGCTCTCATCTGACTTTCTACTTTCATATTTTGATTTGTATAGCATTATGTTGTCAATTTTCATGAAGTGCTAAGGTGATTATTATCGAACAAAATTATCTTCTTACAGAACTTTTTAAATTAAACATCTTACTACTAGTACTAAAAAGCACTGTATTTTTTGATTAGTCATCAGTGATCAGTTACTTATATAATGTCTTTATATTTTTGAAGTTTTTATTTTCGTCACTTTCTGATTCGAAGTAATTTCTGTAAGGGTATATAATTGACGAACATACTGTTCAAAGGAAAGAAAGAAAGATGAGACTGATTCACGTGTGATAAATTTGCGAAGTGTATGTATTTAAGACATTCATGGATGTTTTATAAGTATTTGAACATGCTGAAGCCGAAACTGGCACTAGTTTTCTCATATCACGTAAGAATTTCTCACAATTCACGATTTATATATGTTGATTGCGGTATGCATGTTTAAGCGTAATTAAACTAATTGACGCTAGATGACACAAGTACGTGGTAAAAATTATCCAGGCGGTAATAAAAATGAATATGTTTTAAATGTAAGGAAGTTTAATTTAATTAAATTAACTAAAATTTTGCCTGCATGAATATTTAAAAGATTTCTATATCAAACCTTGTCATAGGTCCAAACCTATCTCATTCCAAACAAATTTCATATTTAATTATCGCAAATCTTATATGTGCTTCAATAGTATGAAGTGTTAATATCTTAGGCTAGTTCTCTTAATGTTCCAATGCCACAGTGACTGCGAGAAACACCGAGATGGACTGGGCTAATGCGCCATCCTCTCCTACTTTGCCTGCTAACAGAGAAAACATGTATAATTTTATCCTAAAGAACTTCGATACCAAGTACCGGACTGCACGCGCCATCTTCATGCAAATCAATAAATATGTTCCGCGCGCTGATGTCCACCAAATCATTCCTACTAGGGATGGAATCATATTGAAATCGCCTAACCCTAACTTTCGTATTCATGTTAGAAACAAAGCTACCTATGAAATTTTTGGGCCGCAGGCTGTGTTGTCACCTCTCAATCCGAGCCAACGGAAAACACCTCCGCCACCTCGTCGTCCACCGCTTCTATCAGTCGTTATCCGAGGCATTGAACCCGAACTCACTGACGATGAGATCTTTGATGAGCTGCGATACGAGGGCCTGGAAATAAAAAAATGTATTCGAATTCGTAACAACAGTGGCCCTACCTACCTTGTGCGTGTTTTGACCGACCAGCAGCAAATAATTGATCATCTTTTGGCTAACGGTGCTTATATATATCGCCGCCGCTACAAGGTAGAGCCTTCTCGCACGCCTCCACCTCTT
The DNA here is from genome assembly GCF_964235325.1 of Thermobia domestica. NCBI lineage: Eukaryota > Metazoa > Arthropoda > Insecta > Zygentoma > Lepismatidae > Thermobia > Thermobia domestica. The sequence goes on along the minus strand of NC_137455.1, from coordinate 41,618,720 downwards.
CCAATACGATGCGAGAAATGCCAAACCTACAACGATCATTACACCCATAATTGTACAAACACCGTCAAATGCGGGTACTGTAGTGGCAATCATCTGACCCGAAATTGCCCCAATTCAAGCGCACCTCCTCAATGCACCACTTGCCCTGAAAAGAACCCTACATACAGCTACCGTTGTCGTGCCAAGCCCGCACCTGCACCTGATAAGCTAGAACTAGTAGCACCTATCAAAACTTCTGATGACAGCACCCCACCTGCAAACTCGCTGACACATCCTGTCACAGTAGAAGACCTCTTACGATTCATAACTCTTACTTTACAGAACATCCTGCCATTTCAGCGCCAGCACGTCCTCAACCAAATCATTCACTCCGCTAAACTTCTTTACAATCTCACATTACACGCCACATACAGTGGATCCAACGTTCATTTCCAAATTCAACCCATTGAAACGGCTGTTTAAACATGCTCCGTAGTATCAGTGCTATTTCCATACTTCTGGTCCAAATCATTATGGCTTACAATTTCTTATTTTTGAACATAAGATCTCTTCTTACGCATCAAGTACTGTTTCAACAACTTCTTCTGGCGGAAAACATCACCGCTTTTGCTCTCAACGAAACGTTCCTGGCTCCCTATATACCCTGCTATATTCCTAAATACGTTCTCCACAGACATGATGGACTGAACGGCGCTCGCCTCCATGGAGGTACAGCTATTGGCTTGCAATCTCGCATTCCCCATCGGTCTATTATCCTACCTCCTGCTTTTCAGTTGCCCGAATACAATGTTGTTCTCTTATATCTCAGGAATCATACTATAGCTTATGCAACCATCTATGTCAGGCCGAGACAGGATATACCATATCAGTTTTTTCAATACCTCTCTGACACCTATCGTAAATTCATTATCATGGGAGACATCAATTTTCACAGCCGGCCTCAACACGAACAACAACGATTTTTGAATTTCGTCACGCTTAATACGACCGGCCACTTCCATGTACTTCCTCGGCCAACTCGTCCATCTAGCAATACCACACCTGATATCGTTATATCCTCTACAACACTCAACTCTCATATCAATATTGACGTTTTGGATTCCTTGGGGAGCGACCACGTTCCTATCAAGCTGTCTCTTACTACCACCACTTCTTCACACCATACCATACCGAAGAGAAAAGTTTATATGTATCATCAGGCCAACTGGACAGCGTACCAAGCGACCATCACCTCAGCACTTTCTGATACTTTAGAGTTATCATCACAACATGACCTAGACACTGCCGTGCAACATCTCACTCAGACCTTACATACGGCAGCTGATCACCACATTCCAACCGCATATATTTCCCCGTACAAACCGAAACTTCCTCCACGATACCTTTCTCTCATAACTGCAGCTCGACGTGCCTACAGAGAATACACTCGCAGCCGTAATTTAGAAGCACTTCGCCTTCATAGACAATATCTTCGAATCACTCATAACTACATAATCGCATACAAACGCCTACACTGGACCAGAACTTGTAATAAACTCAACGAAACATCCCATCCTACCAAATATTGGCGACAGTTCAATCAACTCGTTGGCAAATTCCAAAGGACACCATACCCATTAGTTGTAAACCAGCAAGCACTCTCCTCAGATCAGGACAAGGCCAATACCTTTGCCGCACACTTCCAAAATATCTTTACTCCCTTACCTGGCTGGCATACTCCACAACGTTTACTTACAGAAATCGATCGGTTATCTGATCCTAACTTAACACATTTGCAACCACATCATAGTCACGCTCTGGAACTAAATAATGCACTCACAGTACCCATCCAACCGCCAGACACCCAGTCTACTCTCCTTAAGAAACGAAATACAACACCAGGCTTCGATGGGCTTACCTATACTCTGATTAAAAACGCACCTCCTGTTGTCTTCACCATCCTAAGCTTTATCTATACATTTATACTCCGTACTGGTTTTTTCCCAATCACTTGGAAGTACTCAAAAGTATTACTCTTTCCCAAACCTAATAAACCACCCTCTGACGTTACCTCTTATCGACCTATACAACTGACGTCCACGTTCAGCAAAATATTTGAACGTATCTTAGTGCGTCGTCTCCACGATCACTTACAGGCTCACGCTCTTCTACCATTGCATCAAGCAGGATTTCGCCCCAATTTCAGCATTCTGGACCCCCTGCTACGTCTCAGCACCTCTATATACAATCAATTCAACCAGGGTCATCCATCTTGTCTGGTTACATTCGATCTTGAAAAGGCATTCGATAAAGTTTGGCACCAGGGTCATATATACAAGCTATACTCTTTCCAACTACCTCTCTCATACATACGAACTATACACTCCTTTCTCACAGCCCGACTTGCTTACATATCGATCAATGATGCTCTGTCATTTCCAATATTCCTTAATTTTGGCGTTCCTCAGGGATCTTCTCTCTCTCCTCTGTTGTATTTGCTTTATGTCTCCGACTTACCAACCACTCCTGGTATACAACTTTTCCAATTCGCTGACGATACTGCATTTCTCGCTGCTGGACGGACAATTGCTGGTATCCAACAACGCCTTCAACAGGCAATTGACACATTTGTTGACTGGTGCAACGTTTGGCGTTTGGCAATCAATGCTACTAAAACGCAAGCTACCATCTTCTTACCATCTGGTCGTCGATCTCGAGTACACCGAAATCCTCATTTATTACGACTTCATGTTGATAACTCACCAGTCACCATCCATAACACTCTTAAGTATCTAGGCATTGTGTTCGATTCCAAGCTTACTTGGACACCGCATCTTCTCACTGTCATCGAAAAAGCCAAAAACAGACTTAACTTACTGAAACGACTAGTTGGTACCACGTGGGGTCTACATTCAAATCTCCTCCTAAACACAAAGTTTTCATGCGTCCCGTCTTAACCTATGGTCACACAGCTTGGTTGCCAGCTCTTCCGAAGTACTATCGAAAACTAGCAATACTCGAACGCCATGCATTTCGCTTAGCCTTTCGTATCCAGCTCCAACACCCAACCCGTCTACTCTACGACCGTATCCATTTTCCACCGCTCTTATCCCATCTTGAGGCTCTCCGCTTAAAATACATTACAAAGCGCATTGAAACTGCTCATCCAGTATTCCTGAACATTCTCCGCTATGATAGAGACTTCGATACCCCTGCTGTTTATTATCCGACACCTTTACAACATCTGATGACCCTGTATCATTTGAACCTCGTCCGCGAGAACGTCGATCCGGAAGTTTTCGACATTTATCATCCTGGCACAGTTTCACCGCTCATCTATCCATCTCATGCACAGTAAATCAACCACTAACAGGGCTGCCTTTGTCTTCATTAGTTCCTGAGTCGCCCCAGGAACAGAAGCTAACAGCATTCGTTTTACTAACAATACCCATGTGTTGTGCCGTCATAGCACTTCACCCTCATGACATCTACCACTCCTCCTGTCTTGCTTGCCGTCTTTTTTATGATTGCACCGTATGTTTTTCTAGCTCCTGATGAACCTGAATCACCGCAACTCTGTTTTGGTATTTTCTCTTCATTTCAGGCACCGAAGTTAAGGAACGACTACGACTTATGTCAACCAGACGATCTTCTTTAGCATCCATGGCACATGAAAATTGCCCTCACTTAATTGATGCCCATCCCTCTGAGTAAACTGAATAAAATGTTTAATAAAGATGACTAAAAACACCTAGACCCTCTCATATTAAAATTGACGCTCCTATACCATCCGACCTCTTCCCGAAGAAAGGGCGCAACCCTTTAAGCGGGTAAACGTAAAAAAAATAAAAAAATAAAAAAATAATAATAAAAAAGCTAGTTCTCTTTTGTAGTTCGTTGAATACTGCGTTGCCATGGCATCTCGTGGTTGTAAGAATAGACCAGATTTATTTTGTTACATCTGTGGTGAATTTGTTCCACACAATCAGAGAAAGAAAATTGCAGATTTTGTAAGAAGGGCATATTTCGCATACTTCCGTATGGAACTTGGAGATCAAGATAAATCGTGGACTCTACACAATCTGTGTAGATCTTGTGTGGAATCGTTACGGAACTGGAGCACTGGAAAGCGGTCATCTATGCCATTCGCAATACCACAGGTGTGGAGAGAACCCAAAAACCACAGCGACGATTGATACTTCTGTTCCTGTGAAATTGTAGGACACAATTCTCGATACAAGACAAAATATAATGTGTCCCAATATTCCCTCTGCAATGAGACCTGTGCTGCACGGCCTAGACTTGCCTGTTCCGACACCTCCATCAAGCCTTGAGTTTGTAAGTGATCCTAGTTCGTACAGTGATTCAGTAGAAAATAGTGAAATAGAAGATGAAGTTTACAACCCCCCTAGCGGATCTCGTAACCCTATACCAGTCACTCAACGCCAGCTCAATGATCTAGTTACAGACATAAATCTGTCTAAAGAATCTGCTGAACTTCTTGGTTCCAGACTTAATGAAAATAGCTTGCTGGCATATGGAACATTTTCCTGGTACAGATATCGGGAAAAAGGATTTGTGTAGTATTTCTCAAAAGAAGGTTCTGTCGTGTTTTGCTGTGATGTGTCAGGTTTGTTGATCAAGTTAAATTTCCCTTGCCTTTCTAGTGATTGGAGATTATTCATTGACTCGAATAAAACAAGTTTAAAATTTGTTCTGTTATATAATGGAAATATGTTCCCCTCAGTTCCTATTGCTCATTCTTTTACTGAAAGAATCATATGACAATGTGCAATTTATTCTTAATAAAATTAAATACGAGGTACATGGTTGGGTGGTGTGTGGAGATTTGAAGATTTTGAGCATTGTATTTGGGCAACAAGGTGGGTATACAAAAATACCATGTTACATCTACGAGTAGGATAGTAGGGCACGAAATGGCCACTGGGGAAGGAAACAGTGGCCATTACGGAAAACAATGAACGCGGGATCAAAAAACATCATTCAAAAAAATTTAGTCAGTCCTGAGAAAGTTATACTTCCTTCCATTCACATAGAATTAGGATTGATGAAACAATTTGTTAAGACACTCGACAAGGAGGGCGAATGTTTCAAGTTCATATGCATCAAATTTCCTTCACTTCAATGTGTCAAAGTGAAAGAAGGTGTCTTCGTTGGCCCAGACATTAGGAAGTTAATGAAGGCTAAAAACTTCGAGGCAACAATGATTAATGCTGAAAGGGATGCTTGGATAGCATTTAGAAGCACCAGGGTGAACTTCCTGGGGAAAGTGCTGATTACAGAGAAGTTGTTGAGAATATGTTAGTTAAATTTCAAGAATTGGGTTGCAACATGAATCTCAAGTTGCATTTTTTGCATTTTCATCCTGATTACTTTCCACCAAATCTCGGAGAATTAAGTGAGTAACAAGGCGAACGGTTCCACCAAGACATGAGGGATATGGAGAAAAGGTATCAGGACTTTGGAGTGTTAGTATGATGGCTCACTAGTGTTGCACATTACACAGAGAAATTTCAGAAGAAAATCACAAGAAAATTAGGAAAGTTTATAAGAGAAAGCGTGCTAAAAAGATGTAAAAAATAAGTATGTTATATGACTGTGCTGATTTCCATTTAACAACGTATATATTTATGTATATATATTTCCATATTATATGTATATATGTAGTAATCTGTATGTGTAGAGAATCTTATATTCTTTTCTTTGTCTGTCTGCATTCACATTAAACAAAACATGTTCAGATATTTAGCATAATAAGCTCTTTAGTCTGATAGAAGATAAGAAATAAGGTATAATAAACAATATTGAATACGGAAGAAGGCCCAAATTTTGACGCTGATTTGTAAGAAAACCTTACGTGACAGGGAAAAACGAATTCATTATTCATAATCAGCTAGGAACAATGAATTAAGTTTACCTATTAATCAAAAAACAACATGAACTTTTTTTCAATTTGCAGCCTTGTGTATTCGGTATCACTCGTGTATTTCCTTAGCAAGACAAAAAATATTATACCCATAGTAATACTGTGGCCACTTCCTTCCAATCTCTGGCCATTCCAATTACAGCTTCAGACATCTGATGAATTAATTATGCGAAAAATCCAATTTCACTTCTCATCTTAGTTTAACCCCTTGTGACCGTATAATTCCTATTGGAATCACAAACTTTCTTGGCTTTCATATCGCATATATCGTGCCGAATGATTCCAAGTTGTCTAGTACGTCCGAGTTCTAGGTTATGCCAACGGATTGGAGCGGTGTACGTAGTTTGCGCTGCCATTTCATTGTTTGTTTGGAGTTATATGGCCTATGAACACCTAACTGACCTTCAATCGTTATGAAAATAATTGCAGCGATGTATTATGTGTATAAATATTATAAATAATAGATTTTTGTACTTAATATGAGTGAGTATAATACACGCATATGAGATTATAGGAAGACATACTCATAAGTTGAATATTTGCTACCAAAATATAATGATTCCAATTGGAATCAATGGGTCACGCGCATGTGAGACAAACTTATTTCTTATTACTGAATAAATGAATATTTATCAACTTATTTAGTTATTAGGTTGATATTGAACACATTTGAGATGATATCAGTAAATAATGTTAGAGTATATACTGTACAGTGGTGTGAGGAGGGGTGTTGGGGACACTGTTTCTTCAGATTCGGGGAGACTTACTTAGTATTAGAAGGAGCACATATTTTCACACGGTGCTATTCTATTTATTATATTATAGGCGTGTTATTTTGGTCTCCTGCGGGTGTCATTTTGGTCTCCCAACCCAAAAAACACCTGAAAGAAACACTGGTTGGGGCTTGGTAGCCCTCTCTCTAAAAGTTTGGACTTTGTTATTCTGGATCTACAGTATTAATGTACCAGCACCTTTATTATTTCGGAGTAAAAAGAAATGTCATTTGTGAATATATTTGTCGTAAGTATAAGTAACGGTCGTAAAATAGCATAAGTAACAGTCATGGTCGTTGAGGAGGGGGAGAAGAGGAGGAATTTGCCCCTCTGCATTTATAAATTGAGTTTTATGTAATTTTCATTTTATTTGAGTGCTTTTGGGACAAAATACCATACTTTATGGTGGTTTTTATCTCCTTTGAGAACGCTTGCCTTTGAGAGAAGTAAAAGAATACAACGCATTTATGCGGAATGGTGACTTGCATGCTATGCTTGTTCTTCTTTATCGCACCAAAATCAAGGGTCGGCGATTCTACCTAAAAATCATTTTTCATTTTATAAATAAGGTATGCATGAATGCATGGCTTCTTAGAGAAGGTACAGATGGTGATCAGAAAGATGGAAACACCTGTAGTTGGCAACACGTCAGATGTATGGGTTGGCAGTGGTGTCGTGGCGCCCGCAGCGCCGGACCGCTGGTGGTGGTGTGTTAGGTCGCTCTCCATACTACGTCAGGCGCAGTGGAACAGCAGTGTCCAGTGGCTGCAGCAGACGGAGGTAGTGTAAATGGGAGACCTCTCAGATTTTCAAAGAGGACAAATTGTTGGTGCGCGGTTATGTGGAGTGAGTGTGACGGCAATGGCTACTGTGTTAGGTGTGTCGCGTGGGACAGTGTCGAAGGTGATGACGGCCTACACAACACACGGGAAAACCACATCGGGGAAGCGGAACAGTGGGCGGAAGAAAATCATGAGTGACAGGTGACGCCGGGTATTAATGCGCATTGTCACGCAGAACCGTCCTCCCACTGCGGAGCAAGTGACGGAGGAACTCAATAAGCACCTCCCCCACCCTGTTTCGACAATCACAGTCCGCCGCGAATTACATGACACGAACTTACGGGGTCGTGTTGCATGGGCCAAACCGCTCACCAGGGGCCATAACGCTTTCGCACGCCGCAAATGGTGCCGCGACCATGCAACTTGGACCGTTGAGGACTGGAAACGTGTGATATGGTCAGATAAGTCATCCTTCACCCTATTCCCAACCACGGGCCGTGTTTATGTGTGGAGAACACCCAAAGAAGCTTATGATCTGCAGTGTCTCCGCCCAACTGTGAAACATGCGGCGGCTCGGTGATGCTGTGGGCCGCCATATCATGGTTTTCATTGGGTCCTGTGGTCACACTTAGCGGACGAATCACTGCCAACGATTATGTCACAATTTTAGAAGACCACTTGCATCCTATGGTCCGGATGTTGTTCCTGGGCAATGACGCCATCTTCCAGGATGATAATGCACGCATTCACACAGCTGGCGTTGTTGCAGCGTGGTTTGAGGAACATCGGGATGAAGTTCAACACCTCCCCTGGCCCGCTCAATCCCCAGATCTCAACATAATTGAACATCTGTGATCCGTCTTGGAAACACGACTCCGGTGACGATTTCCACCTCCATCCTCTCTCACAGAACTGACCGATGCCCTGCACGAGGAATGGTGTAAAAATCCACGCCTCCATCCCACGTCGCATCAAGGCGGTTCTGAAGGCGAAAGGTGGCCCGACACCATATTCATCTGGTAAGTTGCAATTTCGTTCAGGTGTTTCCATTTTTCTGATCACCATATGTACTGTAACCGTAATCAAAAAGAAAGAAAGAAACAAATCCTTATACCTGATTTTGTGTGTGGTATATCTGCTGGTCTTCATATATATGTGACGGTTTGCCGGGCCATCAGCGTCACCAAACTTTGGCCCATTAAAGCTGAAGAGAGTATCAAAAGCCCTCCGTCCTGTTGCTGACGTGCGGTATGATGGATTTCGGCATTGGCCAGGAGGTGTAGCAGATAAAGCAAGATGCAAATTGTTTTAAAAAGTTACAGTAGAATGAAGTGTGGAAAATTGTGTTTTGTAGTGCTTATATGGTGTGTTACAAAATAGCTCTTTTCAGCGGAAACCACAGTTTCATATAACTTACAAAACAGTACACAACAGTCTGTTAAAAACACAGTACGCCCGAACTCACTCACAATTTTTTCTAACTTCTCTTGCCTAGAAAGACCAACTTTCGGTATCTTGAAATACTGAAACCCATATAAATACCAGTTCTGTATCACGCACGCCTAAGATTCATAATAACTGCCCACCTGGCTACTTCTTGAAAGTAAGCATCTTCGTTTGTCATTCAAAGAACCGAACACTGCTTCAAAATTCCAAGAACTGAATATGCACTATCATCCCTGCCCCTCCACTTGTCACATTCTAACGGGAATAGACAAGTTATTATCAGACACCGAGATCGCTTGGCCAAATAAGAGCGATTAAGATCTGTGGTATGTCATTGAAGAGTAAATAAAGAGTAGTGGAAGAGAAAACCTGTGAAAATGGCAACAAATTGCTTCTAAATCGTGAAATTGCACTTTTCCTGAAAATATCATGAAAATTGAAATAATGACACTCACAGCATTTTGGCATTAACTCCGGGATTTAGGAAAGTTTTGTTGCTACAACTGAATCCATGACACCAAAGATCATTTTGTTTTCCTTCAAGGAAAGAGTTCTTTCAACATATAACTCTTTTTTTTTAATCTGGATTAATCTGCATTTACTGTTTGATCTGGAGACAATTTGCCCTCTTGAATGAAATCTTAATGTCATTCACAGATTATGTGGCTTTCTGTTTTACATCAGACTTATTACCAGCAAATCGCTTGCTCAATTCATGTGTTACCTTACAAGATTTATATTGCTGTTCTCTTGGAAGCTTTGACCCAACTTTGGGACGCTTTAAACAATGAGGTGTTTAACGGGTCAAGTTTTTGTTTAATATTTAGTGCCTATATTCTTATCAATATCTTGTTGATAACGGCATGTTGTTGCTTCATTGCGAAGAAATGATCACCACTTCTTCATTAATTCTTTCTTGTAAATATTTATTGTGTTTGCAAGGAGTTTTGAACCTCTTCTCAATTTTTTGTAAGATCGTTTTATTTTTAATTTTTCTTTTGTGTGAAATAACAATCGTGAATTTTACACGAGGTTATCCGTCAATGGATAAGTTTAGGTGAATTAACTAGGGAGAATCATGTTATCTTGGTGTTTTCGTCCAGAGTTTTTATGCATCAAATCTGGTTGCAGCAAGATTTGATGGTCTCTCAGTCATATTTCTTTACCTTAATACAGGTCCTTCTTTTCATGTGTGGGTACCCGTTATCACCGTGGATGAGCAAACCCTTGCGATGAACCAGAGCAGAACGTTTTGCCAACAAAGTAGCAGTTTCAAGCTGCTGACAGTAGATATCTGCATTAATTACCGGTATCTTCTTACGTGGCAAGACCTTAAAATGGATTATCCCACTGATATCATACCAAACACTCAATATCAATTTGCAAGGATGAAGGCCATGTTTTGGTACAGTTTTAGGTATTAACTTATTTTTGCGTGTAATGTTATGGTAGAAGATCCGCTTACCATTCCCTAACACCATTCCTTTCAACAATGACTCTGGACCTCACTGTTGGTATTGCTGAGGTGTTAATTCCGTTCAAAAATGACTCTGGACCTCGTTGTTGGTATTGCTGAGACGTTAAAACATGGAATACTTATTTACCGAATTTCGTCATGTACTGAATCTCCTGCAGATGATGATGAAGGATCGAATGGATTACACGGAGTTTGCTGGCCAGTTCGTCAACAACTTGCATTGGATTTGCCTCCACCACTGCTCTTAGCATCGTTTTCCAATTGCACAAGTCTCGCTTTGTGACTCATCGGTGAGGCTGGTATCAAAAGACCGAATCTTGTGAAACTTCCTCTGACTCTTTCGCACATCCACAGCATTCTTACCATATACGATATTGATGCTTCATGCTGCTGCGTATGAGGGATGTCGCTGGTATAATTCACCAGCATGATATGTTATGTGGTCCTCCGGCACTGCCATGATCGAACACAAGCCAAAATACCAAAACGTAGAGTTGGACTTTCTCCTTCTGTACGCTGTTGAACAATGAACAATGAACTGCGCGAAAAACACGTTTTCAGTTTTATTTCTTTTTGACAATGTTGCCATCACTTTCAGACCCCGAAAAAAATGTGTGTTGTATTACCGTCAAATGGGGTGAATAGAAACACATTTTTGGCTATGTGAGAATATAAGTCTGGTAATGTTAAAGATTTCGCGTATCAGATTATTCCAAAATAAAGGTCTTAATATGCTAATGAATTTCAGTAAACGTCATATTAATTTATCAACTCCACTTTTCTTCACCTTGATTTTTCTTAATGTTTCTATTCACCCCTACCCATGGGGTGAATAGAAACAATTACTTTATTTTCATTGTTGTTTCTTTTATACTATTGGAAAGGTAAAAAAGAAATAGCGTATTTGTTGAAACGAACTATTTATTTGATACCTGCAAGATATTAGTTCAATAAGACCAGTATTACATAAGTTACAAACTTATAAAACAATACAATGCACAATATAGGTATAAACGACCATATAGTTTTGATGATATTTGAATAAGATTTAAACCACTGAAATCATCAGGGAAACTTATCATGAGTTGAGTTGATTTTGAGGTTTACGTCCCGTTCAGCAGCGAGGCTATATGAGACGTGGACCTACTGATTAACGTAGAATCAGAACTACATGAGCTCCCGCCGGGAATCGAACCCGGGTCTCTCACGCCAAAGGCGCGTATGCTAACCGCTTAGCCACGAAGGGGCCCGAAAGTTATCATATACTTAAAGCGTGCTGACGAACTCCTAATAAAACCCAACAGTTTCGTTCTGAAAATTTCATTGTTTATGTGCTCTCTTATAAAACACTCCCACATATGCATCATGTTCCCATTTTCGCACTTGGGTGCTGAATAGTCTCATCGAGTTTTAGCTTCTCATTTTACCACAGCAAAATCACCAGCTTTAGAAAACCATCATCTAGTTCGTGATCGTCTGGAATGTTGTCTTCTGGAGTGTTGTCTTTATCCTCTTCCGACAATACAAAGGTAGTTTGAGTTTCGTTGTGATTTGATGAAAATGTATCATTTTCAGAAAACAAACCAAAACTCTTACCAGAAACATCTATTCGTACTCTCTTCTTCCCTTATTTAATTTTTTCATCTTCTCTCATGCTCCTGAGAAGATCCATAAGGGAACGGTTTACAGTCTGAGGTGACTTTTGCTGTTCTATTTCTTCTCGTTCATTGTCTTTTTTTGGCAACATCCTCAGTATTTGGTCTCGACAAAAGGGAAAAATTCCACACTTTTCAAATCCAGCCCTGATATTTTCCTCCTTTAGTATCACACTTTTTTTTTTCAGAAGACTTGGAAATTTGTTCTTAGAGATGGTTGATACATTCCTATCAGGTCCTTTTTTCTGCTCCTCAAGAATTTTCCACTCCTTGAGGAATTTCAAGAATTTCCCAAGAAGTGTTTCTATTCACCCCACTAATTAAAAATCACAACAATAACCCAATAAAGTTAAGTTTTGATTAAAAATAATTTACAAAAGGAAAACTTTTACTATGAACGTCAGTAAATGAAACAACAAACTACAAAATAGGCATATGTTCAAATGCAACAAATATGAAAATGTCATACTTACCAAGAAAGTTTAAGGAGCGCTAAAATGCCGTGTAAGATTTCAGTAACACATTAATGCTACTGACGTCTACCTCAGTGTTCCCAACTCAGTAAAACATTTTGTCTCTGCCCTGGACACTTTAGCCGTATAAGACTATGTTAAGAAATTTCAGTTTTCTTGATTAATTTATCGTCCAGATAAATCCAAAACTAATCTGGGAGTTTTGTTTCTATTCACCCCCATGTTTCTATTCACCCCATTTGACGGTATCTGTCAGGAAAGTAAATGTACACCTATAATAAATGTGCCACAAACAACACCTATTATTATTATTATTATTATTATTATTATTATTAATAATAATAATAATAATAATAATAATAATTTACTTACCACTAATGTTGCCTACCTTTATTTGCAATGCAATGTGTTACTAAAAAGCAAATCAAATAACACTCCTCGCCATTCACGCTCCCGAACTCGAAATACATGATTTACAGTTCTCTGTGTTAGGGGAAAGCACATTTATTATATTATTCTTTCAAATAACACGTTTCACAAGTTACTTCACTTTCAATGTGTAATTTCATATCATCAGTAACAATCATCTTGTTCCGATACGAAAATAACTCCCTCCTGAAAAAAAAGCCTGACCGTAGCGAAAGAGCGTGAACCTTCTTTATGCGATTAATCGGGTCCAATATTTCAATAAGTCCCTGCACACAAATATGTCAGTAAAAGAGGAAAAGTTATTTAAACTTTCTGAATACCTATTTATGGGCGAAATTTGGTTCCCTTGGAAGTTTTTAAGAGTTTGAAGGGCCGCCATTTTGAACATTTTCATCTGATTATTCTGGTTAACGAACTCATCAAGATATTTCAACAATTAATGTTTGTGCCAAGTTTCATCTCAATCCGCTGAAAATTAGGGTGGTTATGGCATTCACAAATAGCGTTATATATATACAGATAGATAGATAAATAGACACACAGGGGGAGAGAGAAAAGGTGATTTGCTCCCTGCTCGCACCTGTGGTGCGTCAGAGCTAAACCGGGCCCCTTTACAAAACGTATTGACCAGCCTAACCTAAACACAAACCTCTTAATTGCTAACGTAGAAACGTGGTCGGGAGGTGTAAAGCATGTAGAAATTGTAATTTTAATAAGTATGAGTATGGATTCGAACACTCCACTTCCATGTTTTTCTTTTTACTTTTTGCAGCTACATCGGAACGTTCAATTTTTATTCTTTACTAATTGCAAATGGCGTTTACATTCAAAACATGAGGAATTTTGGTGGCATTTGTTCGGATATTCTTCTCTTTCAAAATTAAGAAGAGAATAAAAGCAATACGCAAAGACAAAAAGTATTATCAGTACTAAACATTACCAATAATAATTGCTACGAAAGATTAAATACGACCTCTTTTACCATCTCTCATGAGCTGTATGTATATTAACAATTTTTTTTAAAAACGTCCTTGACGGGGTTTCGAACTCGCGTTCTTTTCATTTGTAAGCCAGCACCTTAGCCACAACAGCAAGATCATGGCGTGGTGAACGTTTAGTTGTCGGCGTATTTGTTGTATTTGAGTTTTATGTTCCCACTTCGACAATTTTTACTCTTTTTTCTAAGTTTAACAGCTGTTTCTGGCTTTCTCTTTCGGTGTCATCCTTTATTTACACTATGCACTATTCGTATTCACAGCTTGTGCTCCTCTGCAATGTCTTATTCAGATTAAACTTTTCTTTTTGCCCCTCAGTAAACATTTGATTGATTTGATTCTCATACTCTCCACGGATGGTGCGCAGGAATGCCAGACTCGAAAAATAGGTGTACATTTACTTTTCTGATAGGTAATACCTAAGGGTATAACAAAACTTATTAACCAAAAATTCAGCGACGTGCCCCGCCTCAATTTTTTTCTACAATTTTTTTGAAAATTTCAAAACGCAAAAACATAAAGAAAATACTCATCGATGGTTTGAAAAAAATGCACAGTTACATCTAGATAGTATCTACAATCTGTCAAACTTTTAACATTTTTCGACTACCCTCACCAATTTTGAGCATGTATGATACGGTAATTCGTAAGCGGAAGGGTGGGGGGTCAATTGTTTGAGGTAGTTTTACGTCAAGTTTAATCTTTTGGGTCAATAGCAACCCAATTTGGATCAAGAGCCGATTTCATTATCTTACTAGGAAAGACCCTTTATATTATACAATGGTTACATGCTGCATGTATGGGTGTACAAATGGGAGTGAGAAGAAATTACCCGAAATAACCTTTCACAGGTAAGAAAATCAGCAATCTTAGGATACGCATGGCTGTGACGTATGTTTTCAGGATTTTTTGGTATGGACAGATCCTCTATTTTATAACATGTTTGGTGATACCTCCACGTAACGTCACTGACCGCAAAGTATCCTGGGAGAAATGAGAATAGAAAGGCTGAATCAAGTGTTCCCTTCCAACCATTAACTTTCAGTTCATTTAAAAGACACATACACAGACATTATTTCTTATTTAATAAACCAGTGGCTGAAAAATAAAGATGGCGTAGGTGGAATCCAAACCACTGTAAAGCATTTAAATACCAAGGATCTCAAACCCCGGGAATCGAACATGGGGCGACGTGCATTATAGACATGCGGGCTTTCAAAAGACAATTAAGGAAGGGTTGTTTATTATATTTATTTTTGTGTCTCAGTGATAGAGCTCCTACATGCAATGAGAGGGGTCCCTGGTTCCATCTGCATCTACGCGAATTTGTGGTAACCTCGTATTTGGGAGGTTTTTTTTTCAACAGCAAGAATATTAAATACTTCATTCCATTAATTATTGATGGATTATTATAGTTAACTTCAAAGTCTGTTTTTTGAGATTTTAAATAAAGTAAAGATTGTACGTATCTGGCAACTCGTACTTCATTGCGCTCCTTATTGGATGAGTTTAGCCTAGAGCTGATCTTTAGCAATTGTATCCATTTTCTTGTCTCTACTGATGTTTGCTTTTCCTCTTCTCTATTCCTTCAAACCTTAAATTTGATTTTCGTAGTATATTTTTTTGTTTCTTGTCTACTTTTCTGTCTCTTTTCTGTATTTTGGATATTCAAGTGTTGTGATGAGTATTTATTGTAAGTAAATGTTTCTCTTTTCTTTTCTTAAAAACCTATATTGACTTTA
Source organism: Thermobia domestica (assembly GCF_964235325.1). Classification (NCBI taxonomy): domain Eukaryota; kingdom Metazoa; phylum Arthropoda; class Insecta; order Zygentoma; family Lepismatidae; genus Thermobia; species Thermobia domestica. The sequence goes on along the minus strand of NC_137455.1, from coordinate 41,603,022 downwards.
AAAATATTTTTAGCTGCAAGACGAATGATGCCTCTGACAGGCAATTTATCTTCTTAAGTAATATTTATCTCTCTTTTTTTTCTCTCTCTCTCTCTTTTCTACACTCTTCCATTGGGTTCCTGCATAAGTATCCACCTGATCTTGCAGAAAGCGAAGTAAAATCTTTATTTTTATCCCAGCTATTTTCATAAAATTTAATACGTTCCTGTAATATTTGAATCTTAGTTCTGGATAGTTAGCAGTAATATCTGGAATATTAATGATGTTCTGAAGCGGTTAGTAAGAGAAGTCGCGTAGACAAAAATTAAAGTTTTATCGTTTCCAACCAAGGTACCTAAACATACCTAATGTAGTAATCATCACGCTTACATGTATTCTGCCTTATTGGCAGGTCACTTGCTGCAACTGAGAAGATTCCATGCTCCACGGTCTCCCGCTAGTATCTTCGTCTTTACCTACGATTTTCTGTTTTGATATCGTCCATTTATTGCAATTTCCTTCGCTCCCTCTCTCTCTTTCCTGCCACCATATCCTCTAGACGTCTCTCTTGAAACAGTTCCACCTTAGCCAATATTCCAACTAGTTTCTCTTCCTCTTCTTAATAATATTTAATCTTTTTCGTTTCTCTCCTTCACCATTTCTAATATCCTTTCGTTTGTTTTCCGCTCGACCCAGCTAATTCTCTTCATTCTTTTCCACACCCACATTTCAAAAGCTTCTAGTCCTTTCTTATCATTTTTGCTTAATGTCTATGTTTCTGACCCATACGGTACAACATATTCCACACGAAGCATTTTATAAGTCTTTTTCTCAAATCTTTATTCAAGGTCCGACAAAATAGTATTTTCTTCCTCCTAAAGGCTTCTTTCGTCATTTCTATCCTTGCTTTTATTTCAGTTTCACATTTCATATCATTACTAATAATACTACCGAGTAATGTAGTAAAGAATTAACACAATAGGTATTTCTGCTTTCTATAGTTTGAATTTATAATGCGTTTAATACTTACCGATATGACTTTCCTCGAGCGACCTTAGGCTATACACGCTTTTCAGTATTTCTAAGAAACCAAACAAATAATTTTCATTCAACATGATGACGAACTGTATTAGAAAGTGTCCGTTTTGTAATACCCTGAAACTGTTTTATTGTAATTTCTTCTCTGTTAGGCCTACTAGTTTGAATTCAGTCAAGTAAATGTATTCCTAATTTTTGGAAGCAATATACCGACATATAGTGAGTTCAGTGCACAAGAGAATCATGTTCACTTTTGCGGCTCTGTACAAAAGCCCTTCCGGAACGCTCAGTGGTAGAGCGTTCACCTCCGGTGCTTGGGGTCCCTGGTTCTATTCCAGCTCGCGCCGTGTGGACTTTGTGGTGGACAAACACCGTGCTCGTGGGTTTTCTCGGGGTTCTCCCGTTTCCTCCCACTTTCTTCACTCCACCATCTCACTTGTCTCTCATCATCACCGTCTCCTTTAGCCTCACCGGCATAATCGTGGGACGTAAAACTTCAAGATTTAATTTCATTTCATTTTCCGTTAAAGTGAATGGTAAAAGTATTTCTGCCTTTATTGCTGCCACCGTTTCTTTTTCGGGCAAGACACACCCATCAAATGTTTAGAAGGGACTTTCGTCATAGGATCCAACTGATTTCTCGTATCTATGAACAAGAAAATCATGTATTCCACTTCAAATAGTTATATATCTTTTCAAAAAACAAGTTTGCTCTAGAAAAATATTTTATTCATAATTTAATTTTCTGCAATAACTGGGAGGATAAGGACTAATAGACTACAATCATTAAAATAAAACTAATTCTAGTTTTCCAACTTTTATGTTATTTGAAACTTTTACTTTTTAAAATGAAAAACAGAAACATAAGGTAGTTATATTAAAAACAGTTTTTAACGTTTAATAGCTCAAAGTATTTATCCACTTGTGTTATGAGATGTAACATTTTTGTATTTGATTATGAGTTTAGTGACCCTTTGAGCGGCGAGCCTATGTGAGATGTGAACCTACAGCTTAACTTTGAATTCGAACCACATGAGTTCCGCCGTGAATAGAAGCCGTGTCTCTCACGCCAAAGTTGCGTATCCTAACCGCTTAGGCACAAGGAAGCTTGTAACATTTTTGTTGATTTTATTTTCTTTTTAGTTTAGCATCCCTTTCAGCAGCGAGGCTATATAAAACGGGTACCTACAGCTTAACGTGAATCCGAATCATACGTTTTCCCGCCGAGATATGAGCTCGGGTCTCCCAAGCAAAAGGCACGCATATTGTAACATTTTTGTAATTAGTAACATGGCCACTACTGAGATAATGAGGTGGGGGTGGGAGCACACTGGGAGGGCCACTAGAGACAATTTTCTGACTAGGGGCTTGGGCCCAAGGTTCCCTACACTTGCACCACAATTCCTACTACGTATAGGGAGCGGTTCTGTTGATGATCATATGTACTGATGTCTACCAATAGAACTATAAACAAATACCCTAAATAGAGATTTAAAGCATATACTTATGAACAGAGATAGGAAACGAAAAATCAACACCCAGAAGGAGGTAATGTAGACTATGATGTTTCTAAATAATTTCTTTATGTTGTTTTCACCTCCACACTCAGCCCTTGCGTAAGTTGAGTTAATTTTGAGTTTTAGCGTCCCGTTCAGCAGCGAGGCTATGTAAGACGTGGACCTACTGATTAACATGGGATCCAAACTAAATGACATATCGCCGAGAATCAAACCTGGGACTCCCACGCCATAGGCGCGTACACTAACCGCTTAGCCACGAAAGAGTTCTAGCTCTTGGGTAAGGTTCCCAGAGCTTCAGACTAAACAACAGGGACACTTTAGAAAAATTTATACTAAAAATCAGCACACCCTATGGTAATTTACAGCATAACGTTTTAAACTCTTTTACAGCGTAACATATAGCATACCTTTTGCAGCATAACATACATTTAAAGCATAATGCTTTAAAAGTTTAAATCATCACCTTTACGTATTCATAGTTATGCACTTGCTTATTGCTAAATTACGAGAATTAATTAGCTCAACACTCATCAACGTAAGTAACAAAGCGTAGAATATTTTGAGCTACGGAAAGCAGAGAGTTGTGTATCGATGTGTAATAAAACAAACTATTAAGTATCACACGAATGCTATTTCCTTATGTTTTGGTGAAATACCAGAACCTTTCGAGTATTTAACAATTTTTAAGGGGGGCATATAATGTAAATCCAAGATGTCTGCAAGTTTTATTTGATTCTCCATGCTTGTCCAAAAATGGAGGTGGTATTTGCTTAAACAATCCATGTTATATGAAGAAGCTTATAAATCAGAACTAAGAAATGTCTCTTTCAAATAAATTTGGAACCTACGTGAGTGTTTTCTGTTAAATTTTAATCTACATGAATTGATATGTAAATGCGCAATGTTTGATCCAACCCGGGGACGGGGGCCTAGACCCCCCAGTTTTTGATTGACAAAAATAATTGAAGCTACTATTTATATATATTTTTGAAAGTTTATATAGTAAGATCATGATATACCTATCATAGACCTGGTTCTTCCCGCCCCTCAGTTTTTACTTTCTAGATCCGCCACTGAATATGCGAAATTTTAATACAAGTAATTTTCTAACTAACAATTATTACCATCAGAACTCTCACTATTTGACTTCTCATGCACTTGGGTGACTATGAATTTCATAAACATTTTTTTAAAATTTTGCTTACAGTTGTTTATATTATAAAAAGGTTTGAAAGCCGTTTGTTTAAATGAAGGAAACAAATTGCACAGTTTATTACTGTTTCGTTTAATAATGCAACGTTAACCATTCTTAATTGAAACAATCTGATCTAATGAGGGGACTTCCACAAAAGCTAATCTCACACAGCTTTTTCCATCATTTGAAGTTGTTTTGGGTCTGTAATGACTATTTGTTTCTGTTTGTCATACTATATCCTTTGTTTTGTGTTTGGTTTTCGTTTTCAGTTTAAAATTTCCCTACTAATTCCACCACAACATACAGTAGTTTATAATTGGTATGCTGTGATATTAATTCTACAACTACAAGTTCTTGCTAAAGGATTGGATTGGATTTTGCCAGGTATCTTTTTCATAAATGTTCTGATAAATTAAACATTTTGAAAGCTCATTAAGTACTACAGATCTATCCAAAATACAACAGAACACAAATCCTCTGATAACTGTTCCCCGAATTTTCCGATAGGATGATTTATGTGCAATACCCAGTTTCGTTACTTTTTTTTTTATTATTTGTTTGGAGTTTAACAATCCTCGTCACCGAGTATCTTCAGAATGTAGATCTACAGTTGAACACAGTCCAACTCTCGGCCTTTAGTTTGAACAACTTCAGATCAGTGTATTTTTCACATCTTTCCTGGAGTGATTCTCAACCTGCACATTTAACCTAATTGTTTGCTAGTCATACATGGCCGGAATTGGACGACTTTGGCTCATCCTGAATTTATATGATACTGTATATTGTCATCATCATAGCTATCTTGCCATTATTGGCAAGTAACTTGCTCCAAGCTGAGAAACTTCCATGTCTCACGGTCTTCAGCTAACTTCTTCGTCTTTACGTAGATAAATCCGGCTTTTATATAGTCTATCAATTCTAACATCATTCACCCTTCCCTCTTTTTCCTACTACCGTACCTTCTAACTCATCCCTTCAGATTCATTTCCCTCTCACAAGGTACATACGAGAAGTGTCCCCTCGGGATTCGTGTAAAATTGATTCAAATACGAAGTTCTCCGCGGTCCAATATATGTTGTACTAGTTTTAGCGACCCATACTGGTAATTTTCATATTTATGGGCCTTCATATACCAGAATTCAACCACACACTACTATAACGCTCGGGCACTAAATTGTATTAAATTTCTTTAAATGTAACTGGACATGAATGTAGGCATACACAAAACAAATTCTATGAAGTTCTGCTTCTCTGACACAAGTTACCCACCCAGGTTGCCCTCTTGGATCCGCCACATTGGATTCAAGTTTCGTTTTCTCACATGGGAATAGGTGCAAACGATACACCAAATTAATGTAGAATATTCTCGGAAATTCACTGGTGTAGTGAATTTTAGCATAGCTTGTACCGTTTGGAAGCTATTGCATATTAAGTTTCTCCAGGCTCTTTGGGGATAGACATTGCAGAGTAATATCAGTTACACTTACGTTTTTGATGTTGACAAATCAAAACAATTTCTAACTGGAAAAATACTGTAGGTATAAAACTATTTATAACATTGGTGTAATAATCTTATTACATTTCTGTGAGTGATTGTTATTACTTCCATGTTATACTATATTAAAGAAGTATTGTGTTACGCTCAAAATATCTAATGTAAATCCAGATACGACCAGATATGGGTGACAACCTATTATTTCCGTAAAGACGAGTGTGGGTCTGCATGTATGTACGTTCAGAGAATATTTCGTCAACAATAAATCACCTAAAAGATTACGTATACACACAGGGCCTTGCACAATTTTGTATTTGGTCCAATATTCGTGAAGTGCCTGACATTTTAACATGTAATATCTTGCAAACGGTACAAGCTACGATAAAACTCACTCACTACACCAATGAATTTCCGAGAATATTGTACATGAATTTGACGTATCAATTGCACCTATTCCCATTTGAAAAAGAAACAAAATTAAATCCAATATGGCGGATTCAAGATGGTGACCTGGGTGGGTAACAAGTGTCAGAGAAGTAGTACTTGATCCAACTTGTTTTGTACATGCACACATTCATGTCCTGTTACATCTGAAGAAATTAAAAGCAATTTTGTGTCCGAGGGCTATAGTAGTGTATGGTTCAATTCTGGTATATGAAGGACCATAAATATGCAAATTACCAGAATGGGCCGCTAAAATTCGTACAATGTACATTGGGCCGCTGAGAACTTTGCATTTGAAGTACGCAGGAAAGAATGCGGAGAAAAGACCTGGGTGTATTGTCTTAACCACATTAAGAGAGGCCTCAGTACATTGAGGGAGAAACGCGTTTCAACTACAACGTTGAGAACATTCAACTAGCACATGATCAAGGAATTATGTGATACGAGACTTGTTTTCGAAGCTGAACTTTCGTGTACGAGACTTTTTTTTTCGAGTTTTGGTTCAGGGGATTGTGAGGAGTATGTATTTTCTGATTATTTCGTAATCGCTTTACTTTACGTAACTAACAATGCATACTTGATATGTGGAATTATATAACAGGAAAAGAAAGATATCCGGGAAATGGAATTGTTTTGAAGACAATGTTTCGATTCTGAATTACAACCTGACATCGATGAGTGCTTTGTAGTATATTATAAATTGATTCTATATAAGAGCGCTTCCCATACTTTTCTTTTTCTTTGCCTGTATAAATATTTTTTTTACAGAAGCTATTTTTTGAAACAAGTAATTAGTACCTTTTAATACTACTACAAAGCAATGACTGATTCCAAGCTATTGGAACTGAAAGGGAACTTCCGTCTCTTTTATTTCTGGTGAGACAGCTTCTAAGAATTTAGGATGATTTGAACTCCATTTCGGTAGAATAAATCCTGCACTGTTCAACGAATCGATTACCTCTGATTGTAACACAAGTGCACTTTCGACATTGTGACTTCCAAAACCAAATTATCTCCATAAGAATCTTGTTGTATTACTTAAGTTGTGACTGGATAGCGCTGCATCTCTTCTTGTGCCAATAATTGTTAACATCACATTGCTAAATATTATGTAGAATTTCTCTTGAAAGCAACAGCAATCAAATTATAGGTTTTAATTGATTCTTTGATTGATTTCCACCATAGAATTCCTTGGAAGTGCGTATATTCTTGGTGTAATCTTATCTCACTGTATATATTGTTACTATCTGCCTTAAATTCAATTTGGGACGTATCGTTTTCGCACTCGCTATATACAGAGCCGTATAGCTGAGGCACATCCAATTCTCGGTGCTCTGCTCGATCAGACCCCTGCACGATCACGGCATGCCTATCCACCAGTCGACCATCTACTTGCACTGCATGAACTTGACCAGGCCACGGCAACTTATAACCCACGTCGTCGCATCTATCAAAGCCATCTGCATATCTATCGTCCATAATCTCTCTTACTCGACACTTCATCTACAACATCTATCGATATAACGATGACCGTGCATCACCACAATCAATAGCTTCCTGTATCCCATCTATAATCAGGCGCTTCTAACAATTCTGTTTTTCTCCTGGCCCCGGAGAAGGCGTTACCTTCTGTGGCCCGCCCAGTTTCGACTGGGAATGAAATTGCAGTTTAAAAAAAATACAATAAAAAAAATTCTAAAATGCAATAGAATACGTAAGTCTGAGAGTTATGGGTCGACAGAACATCGTTTTGAAACAAATCGTTCGATGTTTCTGCGGAAGTATCAAATATGATCCTTGTTTAGGTGGTTCTACTAGTTGGCTTGGAAACTGAATGATGTGGTAGGAACTTAGTTAACACAATAACATTATATTATTGTGTTAACTAAGTTCATGTGACCCATACAAGATATTCCTCCAAAATGTTTCAATAATTTATGTTGAATTTCGTTTTTTTTTAGCAGCCTAACTTCCAATTGGCTGTATGTTCTTAAGGCTTCTTCATATGAGTCTCCCAGATTTTTATGATCCTTCTTAAATGGTAGATGGACTACAAATCTGGTTTTACTATATCTTCTAGTGTTTTAATGAAAACGTGTGATGCATTCTTGTTCTTCTTTATTTACTATTACAATATCTACTTCTTCCATCTGCCAGAACTTACGTAATTGTTGATTCAAACAAGCAATAGTGTGAGCAAAACATGCTGTAGTAGGTAGTTGGGTATAGTGACTCACAGGTGACTTTGATGTTGATAGAATACTTCCTGCAAGAATCCATTCTAACCGGGTATTTTGGAATATTGCAAAACTACCCTCATGTGTTTTTTGTCCTTGTAATAAAGTTCAAAGAATAATTGTGCCCCTCAAGCAACATACCAATTTTTCTGGATGAAAGAACACGAAATCTGCTACTTGAACATACTTTGGAAACTTTCAGCTGTCATAATTGATTAACACAACCAGAATGTTGCATGTAATGCGAGGTAAAGTCATAGTGTAGTGCTTTGCCTGGCCAAAAATAAATTGTGACATAGGTGAGAGTGCTACCGCGAAAATAGTCATGACATTATGCTCAGGAAGGTGATGTGTGAGCGGAGGTGGAACTGTGATTGTTTGATAAAGAAGGCCTTAGCTAACACCTATAGTTGTACATCAGTAGACTCGTGGACTAAATGGAGCGTCGTGTCGAAGTAAGTGTTATTTCGGAAAGTATCAAGAGATATGTGAAGAGTGATACGTTTAGTTAAGTGCAAATGCTGCAATTTGTTCTTGAAGAATTTGTTTAAAAACCACGTGATGGTATAAGGATGACCGAATATTAAGAAAAGTAAGTTGTAAGCCATAATGATTTTTTCTACATAAGTGTAGCGATATTAAACTTCGATTGGTTGAATTTGAAAGTGAACTGTAGGTTCGGAGTAGATAGCATTACGTTATAAATTAAACAGTCGTTTCGCTGCATACATGATCTGATCCTGGATCAAAAGAATAAATGTTCTGTAAAGAAATTGTAAGGAAGTGTAATAAGTCTTTAACATTTACTGGGTGGAGTAGCGAATTTGCTGGCGGTATTGAAGTGTCAATGGAACGTATTGGTGCAATAAGTTCTGCCTTAGCTGGGTCAGGTTGAGGCTTAGCTTTACATTTGTAGATAGGGACATGTTCAGAAAATCGATGGCAATGTGGTGGTTCCATGAGATTTGGTCACCTTTTTGTAGGATGTTCAAGTGAATAATAGCCACATTTCATACTATTTGGACGCTGATGTCGGAGGTGAATTGTATTGTTGGCATCTGACAAACAGAGGTGTTGATGGGCGAGATCGTCTAACCTTGTAACGACAACGGCATATATATGCGCCGTGGAAGAGGAGTTGGTCGATCAACTGTTGTTGATGAGTAGAAACGATGTTGGATCCTAGTTGTTCTTGATTCTTATATCACGCTTGACAGGCATTCCTTCTTGGTATAATTCGGAGTAAATTTCAAGCGCTCAATGTGTCATATTTCAATTATAATCAGTTAACAAGAAGTTATATACTGTTTCGTGGTATAACAGGGTTGATTTTCAGCAGAACTGGATGCCCAATCCATATGGTGTAAGGCATTGTTTCTTCAGATCTAACGTTTGCTCGAAATAGGAAAGAGATCTGGAATAAATTCGTTGTCCGCTAGTTACACATGCCCAATAAGTTGTAGGAACAGTGGTGATAGTTTGTAATAGCAGTGTAGTGCCGGTAACAATACGCGGTTGCGTTTTCTGGCGACCAAGTGGGTCGATGTTTAATGGATTTGGCTGAATAAGATTCGATGGTCCAGGAGTAGTGTTGTGTCAATCATGAACGATTTGATCATTATGAACGAATCATGCCGTGAACCAAATGAATTATGATTCTTTCCACAAATGATTCTTCTAATGAATTACTTTTGATTTTCACTTAATTGTCTGCCACTAATGAAATGAATTGTGAATCACAAACTGCCAGTTTTTGTGTGTCATTTCTGCCGATATACTTGCTGTACACGAGGAGTGAAAAAAACAAGAAAAGCACGCGCGCTTATTTTATTCCTGCTTCATCATTCCTGCTTCCGATACAGAGAAAATGGAGAAATGATGTCTGTTGCTAGAAACAGATTAATTTAAAAATAAATTTTCCTGTTGCTTATCCCTCGCTATTTTGGAACGTGAAGTAATGACAGTGTTGCTCAATTAGGCGTAATACGATATCGCTGTTAGCCTCAACATACTCTTTATAAACACTTATCTATTTTATTAAGATATATTACGTATATTGTATAAAACTATTTTCATCACTCTCAACTGCACTAGTCAAAAAAGGTTAATTTTAGGTTTTAATAGTCAACTCAAAATATTGAATTATATTCAAAGTAAATACAGTATTTGAACAGAAAGTTGTGCACTGTAAACTACTTACACTGTACATAATGGGTTTTACATATTTATATGTAGAAAGAAATACCATGAATACTTTCTGGGAAGATAGTGTATTGCATCTTTCAGTAAATATTTGCCCAGTCTGGAAAACACTTGTTCATATTGAGCAAAGTTTAGTATTACCTAGTGAAACGAAAACTACTTGAAAGAGACGTGAATATACGAACTGCTTTCTCTTTGAAACATAGACAAAAAAAAAATGATGATTTCTGGGAAGGAAATTCTCCGAGGCTAAGAAGTTTCCCCTAGGACATTTCGTCAATCGGGTTCAACTTGGGTTTCCAGTATTATCGCACTACAACTAACATAATCTGTTTATTGTTGCCGCGGTAGCTCAGTCTTAAAGCGTTCACATCTGTTGTGTGGGGTCCCTTGTCGATCCCAGCTCGCACAAGGGGTTTTGTGGTGGACATACACAATATGTGTGGACTTTCTCGGAGTTCTCCCAGATGGAATAGAAATCTTTCATGTTACCATCTCATGATTATGCTCATTAGGCTAAGGGAGACAGGCGATTTAAACAAGTGAATGAAGATGGAAGAATTGGTGTAGTGAAAATATAGAAGAAAACAGGAGTATCCCGAGAAATCCAGAGACACAATGTTGTCCACAACAAATTTACTTTTCTAGGAATCGAACTAAGAACCTCACGTACAAAGGATAAGAGCTCTACTACTAGGTAACCTTGCCCCTAGAATAACATATAATACATTGCTAGATAATTTATTTTTATTAATCATGCGACTCTTCTTTAGCCTACAGGACATAAACTGTAAGGCATATAACAACAAAAGAAATCCATGAACATGGTGTTTCCTATATAAAGTTCATATGGTCTAGGGAAGTAAAACGTAAGAACATACGCAACAGAAATGAATATACGACCACGGACCCATCATATACTACTTTCTGTATTTACAACGAAAAACATGAATGTATACTATAAATCGAGGTTAGAATTGTATATTTTTCTCCATATTAACATGTACGACAATAAGAAGTTAGAAATAAATAGTTTTAAGTGGTCGTTTACTGTGAAAGCCTAATAGAGGGTACGAGTATTTCAACAAAGTATTTCTTCGAAAACTGAAGTTTGCAATGAAACAATGGATATTGCAACCCGCCTAGTTTTAGTTTCTGCCCGAAGCCCTAGCATGAACGATGCTTGCAAAAATAACAGCGATGGGAGGAAAGTAAAAGCATATTGGAACTTAATCACACTGAAGATTACAACGAATTCCCTGACTCAACTCAATATAACGCTGTCCGTACCATAGGCTAAGGCTAAGATGATATACGAAATTGCGTTTCGTCAAAAGACAGTGTTGACACAGTCCTAGCTCTGGAGTGGGCCGAAAATAGTACCAAATTGAACCAAAAAAGCCAGAATTCATTATTTTATACCAGTGTAATACATGGCTCTATAACACGAAAACGAAACTAAAAGAGGTAAAGTTCTAGAACACTCACTATCCCCCCTTCCAAGAGTCCAAATCAAGAAAGTGCTCTTTTTAAAAATTACTTTTTAAAACGTCCAAATAGGAGGATCCCTTATAACCGTAGAAGATGAAACTTTTCTCGCAACTAGGAAGTACAACAGAGGCCGACAATTAAAAGGGAAAACAGTTATCATCTTCGGTATATATACTTGTCGTAAGGTAAGGTAAAGGTTAAGTTGTAAGGTAAGGGTGAGGTATAGAAAAAAGTTGCAAGTTTCTGCATTCTGGTAGTAAATTCCTCCTCACACCCAGCTGAACTATCAGCATCAAACTTACTACACATATCATACTACACTACTTCTACATAAGTAAAAGTTGAAGATACAGTATATTTATGCACGGAGTTCTTATTTCAACAATACGATAATCGTATCTGGCTACAAAGGTATGAGTCGCCAGCTGACATGATTTTGCATGCAACTTTTCTATTTATTTATTTATTTATTTTGGCAAAAAGTAAAATATTCTTGCCCACGTATGATCGTCCCTTATCTAACTTTAGGCCTATACGTCTTTTTTAAGATTTCGGAGTAAGATTTCCACCACACTGCTTCTTTCTTGTCTCCTTCATGCGTGGCGCAGATGCGAACATCTAGCGTCTTTTGTTTCCCGGTATAATTACAAATTTTCCACAGCACGTTCGTAGCGTTATGCGGTGCAACATCACAGAATGAATGTTCAACAGTACTTTTTAAGAATCCAACACACAGTTTGAGTAACGTGAGATATAGGAAAAGTCTTACTGACACTTTTGAAAAAGTGACATGAATTTGTTAAATGGTGCTGAATTGGATACAATTGTACCAACATTTTCACAAAAGGGACTGAAAATGCCAGCGTGATACCAACGGGCAGCTGAATGACAAAAAGGGCTGAATTTGGTACAAATTACCGAGTGTGGCAATACTGTCACAAGAAGTTCCACAGCAAATAAGCGCAGTAACCCAAGCGATTCATACGATCAAATCACTCATTTGCGCAAAATAGATGCGTGAAAATAATGTATAACTGATTCACATGCGCGAAGAGATTGAGCAGAAGTAAGAGATAAGCGAATGAAATGATTTTTATGAATCAATGAATGAGCCGCTTTATTGAAATAAAATGTTGCACATCACTATCCGAGACTATTGCCAGAGTAAAGATTGCTAAGCCACAATCTTAGATTTGAGTTATATTGAGTGGTTATTGAAATAGCTCTTGAATTTCGATCCGTAGGAAAACTCTTGACACCAGGATAATTCATTTTTGTGCGTATAATTGTGACCCTTATACCCATATTAGAAATTTATAGCAACTAACAATGAAATCTTGGGTTGGGCCTTACTTCTTGCTATAAGCAAAATTTGGCGTGGGATATTTCATATTTGTACCAAATTAAGTATAAAAGTATTATATTCTCTATAACCCTTTACAAAATTAATGTTACGAGCGTATTAATTTTCTGACAGCATTTACATGTTGCTGTGCTACCATCTCGTGTTAATTATTTGTACCAAATTCATGACTTAAGATTATATTCATTTATTTGTCAGAAAATGCATACTTTTCCTTCATATTTTTCTAGTATTTTATGTACTGTCCATGGTTTTAATAACTGTTTTGTTATTCCTTCGAATATATTCATAATTCTTAAGTTTCTTCATTCTTGAAATTGCATATGGTGACGTTGCTGTTTCTGCTTGTAGTATACTGTTCAGCGCATGCGTAACACGGAATGATCCATATTTACGCAACTGCATATGTGTGTTATGTGTGTGATATTAAAAGCGACAACTATACATGATGGGAGGTCACAACTTTGTGTAATTAAACTTTGGGGAAATCTCCCCTTTTATGTCTTACCGTTTCTGACAATTAATACAAAACCTGTTGTATTGATAATCATGCAAAGTTGGAGGGATCTACTAAAATCTACAATGAGTGCTAGCTCTAACTGATACCTTTCCCAACGTTATTCGGATTAAAATAAATGCTGTCTAAGGAAACGGAATAGATAAATGGTTCTCTCAGCCAAATACTATGAAGAACAACCCCAGTTAACGACATCAGAAAAAGGGACGGTCGTAAACTGACGAACAACTCTTACAGATGCGTTTTCTCTGAACAAGGAAAATATAAATCAACCCTGTAACCGTTATAGATTTAAGAGAAAGTAATATGTTAATAACATTAGTTGAAGTGTTGTTAAGTGTATGAAATGTATGTAAATCTATTCATTCTTTCATTCGGTCACACAAGTGAGTTTTATTTCAATTTGCGAAAGTACGCTAGACTTCCAGTTTCCGAAAATTCAGTACTAGTGAAGGACTAAGGGAGAAGATGGAACCAAATCTTAGAAGGTTAAATCGATTTCAAGAAAGCAGCTTGTCACTACCACACACCATTTTTGCTCTATGTAAATCAATGTTGAAATACGAACTGGTGGTAGATGACTACAATTTTGTTCTATGTGAATCAATGTTAAAACTAGAAATGGTGTTAGATTACTACCATTTTGTTCTATGTGAATCAATGTTAAAATTGGAAATAGTAGTAGATGACTGCCGCTTTGTTCTATGTAAATCGATGTTAAAATTGGAAACGGTGGCAGATGACTACTATGTAAATCAATGCTAAAATTGGAAATCATGATAGATGACAACCATTTTGTTCTGTGTGAATCAAGGTTAAAATTGGAAATGGTGGCAACTAGCTGCCATTTTGTTCTATGTGAATCAAAGTTAAAACTGGAAATGATAGTACATTGCTATTATTTTCTTCTAAGTGGATCAATGTTGAAATGGGAAATGATGGTAGATAACTATCATTTTGTTCCATGTGAATCAATGTTAAAACTGGAAATGTTGGTAGATGACTATTATTTTGCTCCATGTGAATCACTGTTAAATCTTGTAATATGTTAAAGAAAATATTTTTTTCTGTTTAAAAATAGTTACTACTAGCGCCCAAGAGTTTATAGCGCGATTTTGTGAAAGTATTAAAACTTTCGTTTTCTGAGACACCTGATCGGAAAGGCAGATGTTTATAGAAAAACCGAAGTGAAGATATGGTCATTTTCTATGAGAAAACGGTGCCAATTTCTGACGTAAAAATTGGTTCAGTTAAAATGGTCATAATGTGATTCAATAATTTTGAATGAATTTTTTTTTCGTATGAAATATTTTTGATTGGTGCTTCTTCGTCACTTCCATTTTCTGAATCACTATTTAAATCTATAATGAGCCTGTCATGTACAATTTCGATCAGTCCATCGGCATCCCACATTTCTTAATTTTTTAATGTATTCAAATAGTTTTTACAGTCTTCTGAACTATTTTTTTTATCCCTTCCTCGAGCAAAATCTGAACGTTAGACAATTTAAATGTTTTATTTTCTGAAGCAACATGGCCCTTAACTTTACTCCACACAAGTTCAATGGGAGAGTGTTCACAATGATAAGGGGGCAGACGAAGCTTTTCATGTCCGGTTTCCTTTTCAATATTGTCTACTCTATAGGAGACTTCTAGATTACTGTAGAAGCAACCTTATTTGACGTTTCTATTACTTCAAATTTGTTCCAGCTTGAATCACATTCAACACCTTTAGTTTCTAACCACTCTACAATTTCTTTTTTAGTACATGATTTCGTAGGGATTTTTTCATCTTTTACTGAGTGTGTGGGAGCATTGTCAATTACAATAACGGAATTTGGTGGTACATTCGGAAGGAGTTTTTCTTGGAAATATTGTTCATATTTTGCTGAATCTAATTCTTCGTGATAATCAACTGTTTTTGTGCCTCGAAAAACGAGGTCAGCTCGAGGAATTAACCCACTCTCAGTCATGGCATGAATCACTACTACTCTTCCACCTTTTCCAGAAGATGCCTTGACGCCTGAGGACAAACCTTCTTTCCAAGCTTAGTTAGCTGTTTTGATAGTATTATAATGCCATGCCTTTGACTTTGTGTGACCAGCGCTGACCCAGGTTTCGTCAGTATAAACAATGCACTTACCTTCTTGCCTCCGTTGCTTAATATTCTTCAAATATCGATGCCTCTATGCTATAATGTCCTCTCTCTCAATCAACAGAGATCGGCGCTTACGAGACATAAAGCTGAACCCCATGTCAAGTAGAAGGCGATGCAACGTCGATAATGATAAAGTAGGCAGGCAACAATACGATGAATTTTCTTCAAAGAAGGAAGCTCATTGTCTCTATACATTTTATGAATTTTGCGGCGTATTGCTGCTTGGGTAAATGAGTCATATTTCTCCAGCCTTGTAGTTTTATTGTCGCTTGGTCTTTTCTTGCGTGCAGTTGAAACTTTTCCTTTAGTGCGATGGAATTCCTGACACACTTTCGATATACAGTAGAGCGTCGATTATCCGAACGCCGGTCAACCGAACGACCGCTTAACCGAGCTGTGTACTCGCTCGCACCTGTCACTCTCCCACCCTACGGTTCATCATCCCCCTCTCGCCCAAACCAAGTTTCCCACAGTAGTCTCCGCACTGAGCCACCGCTGGCGGAACATTGCTTCTAATGGGGCCTTCATAAGGCGCTGCTGACCGGCCAAGCCGCCAGTCGCTGTGTTTCAACAATCAGCACACTTCTGTCGGTTTGGCACTGGCTGTAGAAGTAGGTTCACAGCAACAGCTGCGCCAGCTTAGAGTTGAGGCGTGCCGCTCCGCGCATGGCAAATAAACATGTACAGTTCGATTATCCGAAAAAAACAGTTTTCCGAACACCCATGTCCCCAAATTACTTCGGATAATCGACGCTCTACTGTAGTTGTGATTCCCACTAATGTTGCTTCAGAGGTCTTCCGCATTGCTTCTGAAATAGTTTCAATACCCCCTTCACTGCCTGTTTTCGAAAATATGAATACACGTTTAATAACATGTTTTTTTACCAGTAGAAAGAGATTTCCCTTTCTTCTTTGCTTCTTATAACAATATGGAGAATTTTCAGTAATTCTTTCAAAAAATAGCACTATAGCAGTTAAACGCAAGATTAACTAATAATAACACAAATAACACACGGAGTAACTATAACAAGAAAAAAATACAAAATAAAACAAAACAAAAGATACGCACATCAAAAATTCACTGAACTAGCACAGATCACAATGAATCAAAATTATCATGCATCGCGCTACAGAACGACCAGCGACGTGGCAACAACCGAGCTCATGTTGCCAAACTTACGCTATCGCAAGAAGTTTAACTGATAAAGAATGCGTTTGCATACCTCTGTTGTTATTCTAACAATCAGTCTTGCTTTCTTTGTTTATCTACTGCTAAAGTAGCTACATTTTAAAAAAGTTTTTCGATACTCTGATATTTAAGTGAGAGTAAATCTGACAATCGTACTTGCGTCATGCTATTTCTTTTGTCATCAGGTACAGTTAGGGTTGCAAGTAGGCTGGATGTACAACTACGCTGGACACTCGAACAATTATAAACTGCCACGCGAGTCAACTCTAAAGTTTAAGTTGTTTTTACACAATCTACCAAAACATTTTAAATTCTGTCACTAACGGAATTCACCAAAACCATTTTTAGTTTTAAACCGGCTCATTTTTCTACTAAAAAGCGGTTTAGTTTTCTATTAAAAATCGGATTCAGTTACAAACGCAATAGTTTTTTAAATTCGAAACAATTTTTTCTAAAAATCGAAACTGTTTTATAATCTTCCCGGTTTTTGAAAACTCTCTGTCGGTTCTTTTAAAAACCGAAAAACCATTATTTCTTTTCCCGCCAGTAGTATGGAATACCACACAAGATAGTTGGTGATCCGGGAACCCTCCCCCGTAAACGGCGTTTTAGGCTTCATTTTTTACAAATTTTAGCCTCTATATTCCTCCACCACTTGAATGACTTGTTCAAGCAACTTTTGGTTTGCTTAAGGACTTTCCACAGAGAAAGGGCAAGCGCATTTAAACAGGTTTTACATCATAAATAACAATAAAATACATAAAAAATACAATGTACTGAAAATAAGAATATCGTAATCAAGGACCTTATAAAATAGAGGATCTGTCCTTACAACAAAATCTTGAAGCCATACGTCACAGTTTCGCCACCCCTACTCTGCCCACTCCGCCCAATAGGATCGCAATGTTTTGAGTCAACAATCATGGCGGAAACGAAAGAGCCAATCAGACGTTGGCGGAAACAACAGTAGCCAATGAGACGTGCCGATGCTCGGTTGTTTTTGGCTTCACCGATTTAATAGGATGAAGATACAAATGGGTAGATCCTCTATTTATAACATCCTTGATCGTAACCTATTAACTTTCACAGTTTTAAAATTTGCTAGGTATAACTTAAACAAAAATAATAATGCAGAAATAAAAAAAAAGCTTTCGGGGGTGTATAGTCCCATATCCCCTCTGGTCACACTACTGCTACAAAAATTAACGTAGTTTACATTTTTGCTATACTACACCTTTCGTAAACCTCTCGTGATGAGGAGGGATCTCATAAATTGTAGATGAAATTAACGAAAAATTAGGGCATAAAGTCTGTACATACATTTACAAAACAATCCGAGTAAATTTTGGGATGAGAAGAAAACCAATCTTTCGATAATCGACACGAGAAATAAGTCTTCCATAATCGAGACGAGACAAGAAAACCTTATTTCTCGTCTCGAAAGCCAGGCCCGCAACCAGCTACAGAGATATGTGGGGGCTATGAATATGTTAGGGGGGAGCAAGTCATTAAACATTCTCTTACCAATAGTTAAATTGTGTTTTTTATATTAATAATAGCATTTTTTGTTAAGGTCTTGAAAGGCCACGAAAAGTTTAGGGGGGGAAGGCCCGCCCTATCCCCCCTCTAGTTGCGAGCCTGTCCTTGACAACACTATTTGGAGAGGTTGTAGATTGCCTCAATTCATCTAGCAATTCCGAAAACTATGAGTACGACATTAATCTTAGTGAATTTGGACATTTTAATTTTCATCGCCACAAAATTGGTTAGGGGTTAAGTTTAGATTTGAACAGCTTCTGGAGAGTTACTATTCATCTCAGTGAACCCCAAACTATGGACACTAATATCAATCGTTTTCGATTATTTTTACATATCAACCCACAACCAACCCGTCATATACTAAAAGCGCGCCATCTCACTAAGAAGGGAATCAATAATACGCCAGGAACTTTTACTTAGGGCTGAACCTATTAGGGGGTTGTTCAAAATAAAAGGGAGTATATTCATAGAACCATATATTCTATCAGCATTTCTATTTTTTCAATTGTCTTCATCGAAACTGAGAAACAATGAAACCATATGTTTTACAAAACCAGACATGAGAATGTGTTATTTCGTATTTCTAAGGGAAACAAATAAATCAGCAAACCTAACACTTTTTTTTAAAAAAAATTGATGCAATTAACATATGATACTGATTGATAGAATTGGATTCCTTTTCTATCAAGGGGCATGTAAGAAAATTGAATATTAGAAGGGTGTAGAATCTGAAGGGAATTATAAAAAGCTCTAAAATTGCTAGGCTATTTGCGTATTAAAAAAAGCCGAATTTCAGCTTTCTAAGTTGAGGGGTTAGTGAGTTATTCATTTTTTTTTTTTTACGTAAATTCGGACTCCTACCCACTCCTCCTTGGTATAGTATTTTTTTTTTTTTTTTTTTTTTTTTTAACATTCGCTCAGTCGCGTTACTCTTAGTCGGTTACTAGAGCATTCGAAAACCGACGAGTTATCATCATTGCGAATGATTTCTATAGTAGTTTTGTTTTTTCTTTATTTCCATAAGTGAAAAAAGAAAAAATAGGAAAATTTGGGAGGGAAAGGATAGGGGAGGAAAAGAGACCAAAAAAGAGGGAAAATGTACAAAAACGAAACAAAACAAACAAACAAACAAACAAAAACTATAAAAATTTAACAAAAGAGTTTGAATCTAGACTGCTTGTTTATTGTGTATTTCTGTATGTGTGTTTGGTATCTGTGTTCTCTGCGTATTTATGTTTTTATGTTTTTACCTTTTGGCTTCTTCTTTTTACCTTAGGCTTCTTCTTGTTTCTTGCAGGTTTTCCCTGTGTGTTTAGGTTTTTTTCACCCATATGTTTTATATACATATATGTAGGGGGGTCTATATATATACACACATATATACATATTTTTAAATATATTTCTTTGATATTCACCTATTTCTTTCACTGCACTAATGGTTTTCACCTGTGTTTCCACACTAACACTTGTGCACCAAAAATAATATTCTTAACACTACACTACACTGTATGCTTTTGCTGTCACTAACACAAATAATCACTGACACTTGTTTTTCACCTATATGACTTTATATATATATATATATTTAACTTCACCTTGCACCACACGAATTTCTGGCTTAACTTAAGCATTTAGTTTTTCAGCCTGTATGTTTTCCCATTTGTTTACTTTCAATCTTCCACATACTAAAAATTTATCTTTTCGTTTAACTCTATTACTTATTATTTATTTATTTATTTATTTATTTTAACCGTTCATTTTGCGTTCCTTGGTATCTTGGCTGGTTCTTATAGACTGGGTCCGGGGTCCACTTGGAGCACTTAGTGTGGACCCCGGTCCGTTGTATCCCAGTGATATCCTCACCAACCTCCCCTGGCGCCCGAACGGTAAATGCGGTGTTTTCCATTATGTCCTTTCTTACCATTACCCTATTCCCTCCCGTGAACCCACCACCACTCTCCACTTCACGCACTCTTCTTCACACACTCTTGCACCGGAATTCCTCTTCCAGTCCCTAGGCTGGAGGTGCATCCATTCATTCAATTTGTTCCCGGTGGGAGACACGGTTTTCCTGTGTTTCCTCTCCTATAGTCTTTTCTCCGGTCCAGGAAAGAGTCTCACATTCTTTTATTTTCTTTCATTCATCACTTTAATTCTCTCCATTGTTTAAATTTCTTCTGTATATATTTCTTCTTATATCTGAGTATTCATTAGTTATTTTTTTTCAATTTCTCACAATCTTCCTTACTAGTTAATATTTCTTGTAAAGTCTTGTTTCGAATATCCCTTCTTAATATCACGCAATCTTCCATTGTTGGGCACCACATAATGTGGTGTTCTGGTGTGCCAATTTCTCCACATTCACAGCTTGGTGTTCGTTTGGATTTTATTTTATACAAGTAATCTTCATACGGTCCATGTCCTGTTAGGAAATGAATTATTCCGTAAGTGGGATTTAAATGTTTTATTTGTAGTCTATCTTTTATGTTTGGAAATATCTGATGTACTGTGTGAGCTCCTTCATACCGTTGCCAATCTTCATTCCAAATTGCTAACCACTTCTTTAATTTCCAAAGAGGTTAAAATTTTAAGACCGCGTGGTGGACCTACAAACCAGTAACATTTGCGTTGCGGGAAATGTGCTGACCACATATTATTGAATTAAGATATTTTACACCTCATATATACCATTTCTTTTCTTATAAAAATAATGTAGTTGTATAATTTTTCTGAGAACTTTGGTGACAATGATTAATAATTATCTACTATGCAGACTAACACAGGTTCAATAGTATACTATTCTATACACAGGTTCAATACTATAGACATATTGAACCCTCCTCCCAGAAGAACTTTGGAAGTCTCCCAATAAAAATTTCTGGGAGCGCTCCTGCCACCGGCTGATTACATAACAAAGTATTTTCTGTATATTTCATTCATTGTTTATCAGATTTGATTCAAAAGTTCGAATACTATATTGCAAAACACTCTTCACTTGTTGACTTTCTGTTTGTTCGTGTTCGAACTGTGAAGCTTATGGACTGGGCAAGAGAGAAAGCAAAGAGAAGCTGAACTGAAAAGAAGTGATGTTGTTGCTAATAGTATATCTATTATTCTAAGCAGACATGCTTAAACCTTAGGGAGAGTTCTAAATTCCACCAGCGTACACTTTGCTGTATTTCTTAAGTAATATCAGAGGCAAGTCTTGGTGCATGACTTTCTCAATTTTCATAACCTGCAACCCGGCCCGTAGCCAGCCCAAAAAATTAGGGGGGCTGTAGAAGTTAGGGGGGCCGACCCAATTATATTATACTTAATCACAATATTATAGTTCATTTATAAGCCTACCGTGAAACTTTTAGGGGTCAGCCAGAGTTTAGGGGGGAGGCCCTCCCTAGCCCCCCCCTTCGTGGATACGGGCCTTCCTGCAACATGCTTGCATGTCTCAAACACTGCCTGGTGAACGCAAGACAAAGTGAAGAATGCGAGTTCTGTTTGGTAGGAAAGTCAGATTTTGTATTACAATAATGATGCTGCTGTATTGACTAGTACTCTCATAATCCTGTCTGATTTTTCATTTATCCTACTGATCTTTTTGCATAGCTCGGAGGACTCAGTTCGATTCTCGCTTTGAGCAAATGTGGTTCGAGTCCCACATTAAGCTGTAAGTTTACTTTCATAGAGCCAGTTTGCTGAAAGGAATGTAAAACTTTAGATCAACTAACCAACCTGTTTATCCCGTAAACACGAAATGTAAATTCGGGTTCGATTCCCGGTGGGAGCACTCGGTCGAAAAAGTGAAAAGCTTTTTCAGTGCAGCCATCCTGAATGAGGTTTTCTTGGATTTTCCTCATTCACACTAGGCAAATACCGGAGTGGTACCTAACTTATAGGCCACTTCCTTCCTCCGCCACTCGTTTCTTCCTTCCCTTTCCCCGTTTAGGGTGCTCGCGGAGGAACGTACCGTAATCCCTCAAAACGTAACGGGCTAACATGGCCATAGATGCCGAAAGCCCAGAAATCTAAACTCTTAATTCTAACGTTAATTCAGTAAATAATCAGATCAAATTCAGTAAATAATAAATCAAAAAGAGAATAACTCCAAATAGACTGATTTCGTAAAAAAAAAAAAATAATTTGCTTAAAGCGTATCATTATAGTATGAAACAAATTATAGGTCCAAGTATTGCATCAGAACCAGGGGGAAAAATAAGGAAGATTGAGGGAGAACATCGTTCCCCCACTTCCACAAAATATGTAAGCCGTCCATGCACTTCCTAAAAATTCCAATGGGCAAAGATAAGACGCCATGATGTCATGAGTCTGGCTACCTTTTCGTGTCCACTTTTACCCCTGATCATAACAATATAGTATATTCTGAATTAAACCATTGTATATTTTGTTTAGCTGCCCTTTCGAATCTTATCACATTACACTGAACATGTAAAACGTTTTTTTTTTTTTTTTTTGTTTTATGCGATCATATATTAATAAACAAAATACTTCATTTCAGAACTACTTGTATGAAACAATACTTTGATTTATGCTTAGATTAGTAATTTTTTCTTTCATGTTTAAATCGATACTCATTTGTTTCCGCAGAAATGTAATGTGATGAACATAATATTATAAATGGCACCTCTTAAATAGTTTTTTTTTTTTTTTTAAGATAAATTAGATGACGCAATATTAACTTTGAATTTCCATGTATAAGTATTATAAAACTTTTTTTTTAAAACAATATATTTTTAAATCAAGAAATATTAGTAATAATAGTATATTGAATGAGTGTAGAAAGTTCTTAATTTTTAACAAAGGAGTGCTATCTAAAGTGCGATTCTTTCAAATTCTCAAGGTATATTATTTTAGTCGGAGGTACGTTTATGGGTGTCGTCAACGTATAGTTTACTAAAAGTAGATTAAAATTTGTGGAACTTCTTAGCACGAAGCCAAGAACTATCTTAAAATATTGCTATAGTTATGACGTCAAGATAGAAGCTGTTGAATAACTAACTCACTCACTCTATGGCCTATTTAACCCGGAGGTTCAGTGCCGCGTTCACAAAAGCTCTCCACTGACTTCTATCCTTAGCTAATTGGATCCAGTTTCTACTTTGTATTCCTATCTCTGCGAGATCCATCTTAATATTATCCTCCCATCTGCGCCTAGGTCTTCCTAATGGTCGTTTTCCTATGGGTCTACCAGTCAAGACTTTGAAAGCGTTTCTACTTTCTTCCATTCTAGCTACATGACCTGCCCACCTAAGCCTCCTAGACTTGGCGACCCTAATAATGTTGGGTAAACCGTATTGTTGAATATTCCGTGCAAAAATTAGAATAAAGTTCTGTGTCCCTTTTCACTAGGAAATAACTGAACCAATTGAAATTAATTTTTGAATACATTTAACATCCGGTTTGATAGATGTCTCTCATACTCTTCTCCATAATCATCTATCTTGTAAATTTTTCCCACGTTATTTCAATGTTGCTTGATGTAATCACACCACCTTGTACAAGGACGTTTCTTCCTTGGCAGATGCTGTCGGCCAAGCCCCCGATAATGTCGGCGGTATCGCCGACACCGATTTTGTCGGGGGCAATGTTTTCTTATGATGGATGCACACGCCACCGATAATGTCGGCCGGCCCAGCGGGTTAGATGAAGAGAGTGAGTAACAAGGCGCTGTGTATTTTTGTTTCGTTTCTTGTCTTTGGAATTTTGTTGTTTCCATTTTTTCTATTACAATTTATAATAATATTATTATCTTGTCCTATAAACAACTTCGGAACAGCTTATTATTTTTTTACAGTCTCTGTTTTGGAGTAGCTAATTCCCTTTATTAAATAAATATAAAATGTGGGAAGTCTGAAGAGTACTGGTTTCCCTCTAAATAGCTATTACCAAATAGAATATAGGAAATTTAGATAACCAATTTCTTGATTATTTTCCACTCCTTTTTTTTTTTGTTCTTTCTCTCTTTCACACACACACACACACACTATTTGATGGTATATTTTTTAATCTATTAATGCTTTTAAATTTTAATACATTCTGGAAATTAATTTAAGCGTAATTTTCAAAGTTTGATACACTGTGAACATATGCATATGGAAAAATCCTGATTATTATTACTTTCTTTTATTTTCATCAGAATTGTGTGCAGATCACTTTTCCCGGTTCCACTCAATAAGCAATGTTTGGATAGAATATTTGTTGACAAGTCAAAGTAGAATTATTATTATTTTGAAACGAAAACAGCACAATCAAACACTCTTTCCAAAGCTCCAAGGACAAGTTACTCATTTGGCATTTTCTTGATTGTGATCTCAACAATAGGGATGTGACTTCATGCTTTACTTGTTGCAGATTTTTTCTCTCATTTCTAAAACTATCCCAAATCCCACCTTTTTAAAAATAATTTGTGGAATGGCAATTGAAAATAAAGACCAAAGCTATGTATCCAAGTTTTCCCTCTCCCCTTTGTACCGGGATCGACCCCCTAATAGTGTTCTGCAATTTAGCTACAGTGACTGAATGAAAAGGTTATGTATTATTGCATTCGTATCTTTCTAGTTTTGCTTAGACTTTTAGAGATGGCAGGAATTTTTCCATTCGATATTTTAACCCTTATTGAACTTGTGGAATGTAGACCTTGCATATGGGATAAGATAACAGACTCTTTCAAGGACAGAATTGAAAAGCAAAAAGCATGGCGAAAACTTTATGCAAGCCTTGCCTAAGATTTTGAGTTCATGGACAAAAAGAAAGAGAAACGACAGGTATGTATGCAACAGCGCAAATCTGTCTTCAACATTGAGGGGGGGGGGGTAAGATCGTTCCCATATTATATATATAGCGATGTCCAAATTATTTCTGTAGTCGAGAAACAATGCTGTGGAGGACCAGGGGAGCAGAGTTGTCTTCAGCATTTGGAGGCGGGCAGATTTGAGGTTTATTCTGAGTGGACATTAATTTCATCTCACTTTCCTTTCTGGTGATTGAACACATTCAAATTTCTCTCCCCAAAAACACATTTCAAATCGGATTATTGGGGGGGGGGACAATCTCCCCAGTTCCAAGATTGGAGGAGACGTGTCCCCTTCATCCCCCGGGGATTTGCGCTAGTGTATGTATGGAGCAATGTAAAACAAAATTACTAATTCGAATCTTATCATTTAATCTACTATGACATTAATGTTAATTGCGTGGAAAACAAAATAATATACATAGAATATGAAACAGTGTTCCAACAAAACTAATATAGTTTGCAATGTACAGCAGCATTAATTCTCATCGAAACGAAAATAATATGTTTACAGCATCTATTTAAAACGGCACTGTTAAATCTAAACATGTTTAGGCATAGGACTATTTTTTCTAAGTTTTGTACCGTCCTCCACACCTCTTCAGAACAGTTTTTGTAGTCCTTGTTTTAAAAAATAATTTTCCCAATTATTATTTTTTAATTTGTTTTCATATATGGAGAAGATTTTTTTTTGTGTGTCGCTTACTTCGCTCATCAACGGCAACGATATTGTCGGGGCTTCCACCGATATTGTCGGCGACGTGTGCAAAGTACGCCGACACCGACACCGATATTATCGGGGCTTCCACCGATATTATCGTTGCCGTGTGCAAACGCACTAATGCTCTTCCACCGGGAATTGAATTCACGACCACAGTTGCACATGGTAGCCAACAAACATACAAAGAGTGTTGGTGTGATTTTGAAAAATGACTTACATTTGGAACAACTACGGACTGCTTATCCCAGATTCAAATTCAGCCAGAAAATAAGCTCTGGAAATACGTTTTAGAGATGCTATTTGTTAGCAAATGTTTGGTTTTCTACATAGGTTTCTAGCTTCGACAATCTAGATTCAGGAGTCATCTCATAAGAAATAAATGACCCCGCATAGCGTAGTCGCTAACGCACTCGCCTTTTGTGCGAATGGTCCCGGGTTCGACTCCCGGTGGGGACACACGGTCGAAAAAATGTAAAAGCTTTTCCTGTGTTTTCCGGAGGGAGATTTTCCTGTGTTTTCCTAATTTACACCAGGCAAATGCACAGATGGTATTTAACATATGTCCCAGACCACTTCCTTCCTTCTCCAATCCTTTCTTCCCTCTCTTTCCTCGGATAATGTAATCGCCGAGGGACATCATCCCTGAAACGTGACGAGCAATAGATGCCGAAACAATGTAATCTAAGTCCTAATCCTAATCAGAAGAAATAAAATGAATTTACAAAAGTCATGACAAGCAAAAGTAAATATTTCAAGAAAAGTTGTTTAGAATCATTGATTGCACATGTGATATTATTTATGTTAAGCAGTTCTTTGTAGTATTACTATTCGGTTCAAAATCTCTTGTCGTCGCGAATTCTGTCGAAGAATTTGAAACTTAAAATATATAAAACGATAATCATGCCTGTTGTTCTGTATGGTTGCGAAACATGGTCGCTTACTCTGAGGGAAGAACATAGACTGAAAGTATTTGAGAACAGGATCCTGAGAAGAATATTCGGACCCAAGAGGAACGAGAATGGGGAATGGCGGAAACTTCATAACGAGGAACTACATAGTTTATACGGTTTACCCAACATTGTTAGGGTCGTCAAGTCTAGGAAGCTTAGGTGGGCAGATCATGTAGCTAGAATGGAAGAAAGTAGAAACGCTTTCAAAGTCTTGACTGGAAGACCAATCGGAAAACGACCATTAGGAAGACCTAGGCGCAAAGGGAGGATAATATTAAGATGGTTTCGCAGAGATAGGGATACAAAGTAGAAACTGGATGCAATTAGCTAAGGATAGAAGTCAGTGGAGAGCTTTTGTGAACGCGGCACTGAACCTGCGGGTTCCATAGGCCATAGAGTTAGTTAGTTTTAGTTATTACCAGTGGCGTATTTAGGGGGGGGATTCCGGGCTTAAGCCCCCCCCGAAATCTTACTTACTATAGTAAAGTATATGAAATATCTTGCAGAATTTTCACATTTTCAGGCAAAGCCCCCCCCGAAAGTTAGCAAAGCCCCTCCCGAAACAAAATCGTAAATACGCCACTGGTTATTACCATTTGTGAACAAACACTGCTAAAATCGAGACAAATGCTATATTCTCTTGAAGATATTCTTTCATCGATTTTGATATTGCGCCATGCAACTGGCGAAGGACATCGCAGAGATCCGTCGCACTATGCCTGGTAAATGCTAAGGGCACCTATGGGTTCAGGAAACTGCTGTAAAGCACTGGCGCAAAGCCCGTGTGAATGAGAAGGAAATGTCCTCTCCAATCTTGGAACTGGGGAGACTGTCCTCCCAATAATCCGATTTGAAATATGTTTTTCGGGGATAAATAAGATGATTTGTGTCCGATTGCACAAAGGAAAGTGAAATGAAATTGATGTCCAGAATAAGCGTCAAATCTGCCCGCCTCCCAATGTTGAAGACAACTCTGCTCCCCTGATCCTACATAGCATTATTTTTCAACTTCATAAATATTGTGAATATCGCTAAAATAAATGGGAACAATTTTACCCGTTTCCCCCAATGTTGAATACAGATTTGCGCCTCTGGTACTAAGCAACACTTTTATAACTTAAACTTTCTTGAATGGTGAGTAATTACTTTTCTCATAAGACAGAAATACTTCTACTAAAAACTTTTGTAGATTAGTTTGTGTTAAACAATATATAGCAAGGAGTAAAATATCTACGTTTTTGAGAATGAAAAATATATTCGTATCGACCGTTATTTTGATATGTATTTCGATTCTGTAAAATCTAGTTCAGCTTGGGCTCGTTAGATAGCATAACGAAAGAATAGATTAGTAAGTACATTTTGCTCAAGATACAAGACTGTTGTTCACACTTTTGATGCAGATTTAATTTACACACGTGAATGTTGATTAAAGGTTTGGATCAAATTTATTATTTGTAGTAAAATGTAAAAGAAACTTAAAGTATATCTGCTTACAACAACTATTAAAAAGTTTCAAAAGGAAATTTAAGCAGAAAGTGAATTAATGAACTGAGAATATATTTTTTTTTGAAATCTGTCAAAGGTGGATTACCATCCGGAAGTTAGTATATATTTTACCTCGTCCTCTTAACTATTGCGCAATGAAACCTTGCATATTATAAATATTGTACTATAAGATGGAGTTATGTTTCAGCTACAACACAAGACACTGATTCATTTGGTTGTGTCGTCTGATATCGAGAAAGGTAACAAATCGTCGACAGCGTCACAAAGTGTCGTATCTCAAAAAAATCGAAAATTGAGATATTTTACTGTGTAGTTGCATACACTGAGTTCTACAATTTCCCAAAACGACACATCTGTAATGTGTTGTTTTGACGGTGGTGATGACGTCACTGCGTCGTATCTTGAGATGAAGCAATATAAACCATTTTCACAAACAGTCGTATCTTGAGTTACGACAGTCTGTGAGCAACATATCTTTCGCAACTGGACAGATACGCCTATATTCAAAGCAATTTGTTTATATATACAAAGTGGCCCAAAAGTAGGTATACAGTCACGTACTGATAAACTCATTGCTTTTTATATCATTTCTTATTGTTATTCATCAGGTAGACTTACTTTCTTTATCATTTCTTCCTAACGTATTTTTACTTATATAAGCTCCAAACAGCCGAGGCAAATAAACTTATAAGCTAGAATGTTATACTTGATCAATGCGGGGCTGTATACATATATATTTACACAGCATGGGGCGTCCTCAGGTTGCGGATCGACATGACATGACTTTTTTGAGTTTTACGTCCCACGGTTATGCCGGTTAAGCTAAAGGAGACGGTGATTATGAGAAATGAATGAAATGATGGAATGAAGAAAGTGGGAGGAAACGGGAGAACCCGAGGAAACCTACGCACACGCTGTTTGTCCACCACAAAGTTTACTTGGCGGGAGCAGGGTTGGAATCCGCGACCCCATGAACCAGAGGTGAACGCTCTACCACTGAGCCACCGCGGCGCCAGGTAGCGGATCGAGGAGAAGGCCTTTAGATATAGAGGTTAGCTGCGAAGATACTGAATAAGCAGTCGCGGGCAGACAAGGTGTGGCCCTCCAGCTTGGGGCTTTGGGTGAGCCTAACAAATTCATCCTGTGATAGAAAAAAAAGACACTTGTGACCAATGTGTACGTCGTGGTTCGGATTAATTTCTTAGTCTCATCCCTTGCCCCTTTTTCCTTTTTATTTTCCAGCTATCTCACGACGGCTATGATCAACGCCCATGCCTACAGCTTCACCATGGAGTGGCTGGAAACACAACAGGTGTAGATGTAGACAACGTAAATAGATTTATTAGGCTACGAATGTGATAAAACTAAACATTAACTTCACAACAAACAATAAACTCAAACTTGTATAATAAATGTATAATGTTACTCAATAAACATGAATATTACATGCACTTGAATTTAAAAATGACTGTAATTTGTAACGCTGTGCTAAATATCGGTATTAAGGTGGCTAGGCTTAACTAAAAGATAACTCACTTATTTCTTCGGCTAGCCTGCATTACACTCCATCGATGTCCTGGGTTCAACCATAGGCGCTGTTGCGTGAATTGATATCCTCAACTGGTTCCAAATGCAATCCTTAGACAGAAAACAACAAATAAGGAATCACCTCAGTAATCCACTTGTACCAACGTTTAAAATAATAGACGAACTAATTGATTCGAATCTTCAATGTAAACTAACTAATGCACACTTGAGTTCCTATATGCTTGGGTTTATCGTATGTAGAAGAGTAATTGAAGAACTCACACACCATACTTTACAGGCAGCAGTGAACGCTGCTCTTGTGGAAAGCGCGCAATGCGCGAACAAACGACGACACGAGGACTATCGTCCCAAGAATGTAGACGCACTGCTTGCGTTGTTCAGTTCGCTATTGTGTATATGCCCTCGAGGCTGGAGCTCCCCGGTGATGACGTATAATACCAAGTTCACACTCTTTGGTTGAAGAAGTGCGGACATTTTAAATAATCGAATCAGCGTTGGGCGATGACAAGAAGTAAAATATTTTTGCAACTTTCCCGTTTTTCCGGACTCAGAGAGCGTTCACAAAGGGAGTCATTGTCTCTGGATCGTATGTCTATATTTGGCCACAAAATCTAACTGAGGCTTACCAACACAGATGAAAAGGCATACCAAAGTGATGAGAAAAGAGTTTCTAGAACATTGGAGATATACGAGGCTTGGTCAATAAAGTTCAGAATAAATCTATTTTTCCAAAGTCTCAATTAAATTTAAAAAATTGAACTTTAGGCTGGTGACACACTTTTTCAGAAACAATCACAGAAGCCTCGGACCAAGACTGATAACTTGGCACGACATCAGCAAAAGAAAATGGACATGAGATTTGGAACATGGAATATTAGAATTCTTTATAAGGAGGCGCGTTAAAATCCGTAACAAATGAGTTAGAGAAATACAGGATGTAGCTAGTAGGAGTTCAAGTTGGTTGCTATGATGGGGTATGCGGTGCAA
The DNA here is from genome assembly GCF_964235325.1 of Thermobia domestica. Taxonomy (NCBI): domain Eukaryota; kingdom Metazoa; phylum Arthropoda; class Insecta; order Zygentoma; family Lepismatidae; genus Thermobia; species Thermobia domestica. The sequence continues at coordinate 41,572,139 of NC_137455.1, read as the reverse complement.
ACACGTAAGAACATCAGATAAATTTCTCTCCGATTCTTTGAATCTAGGCATGGACAAAATGAGGGAGATTCAGTCCACAGTGCTATAAGCGCATCTTTTAAGCATTGTGGCAGTAATTTTGTACCCTCGCAACTTGAACCGATTGTTAAACTGGCAAGGAAAAAGAACCCGTATACCGTTCATTGTGTTGACAGAAGCGATGTATGAGACTAGATTTCTGTCCCAATGTCTTTGTATTCTGTCAGTTAGACGTAACGAAAATGGAGATCCAATCAATTGGACGGAAATGCGCGAAGTGAAAGTGAACAAAGACTATCCAAACTGCATTCAGTTTAAGACAAGTCATTTTGAGAACACTTACATAACTATTTCCCTGAAAAGAACGCAGATTGAATCCACCAGATAGAAGTTCCTACTTTGCAGACTTGTCAAAAATTATCGCTCTAGAGTAGTACGAGGACTCGTTTTGATTGATTGATTGATTGATTTTTAACGTCCCTTTCAGCAGCGAGGCTATATGAGACGTGGACCTACTTATTAACGTGGAATCCGAACCACATGAGCTCCCGCCGGATATCGAACCCGGGTCTCCCACGCCTACGAGGACTGATTATCATTGTGTCCGGACCCAACTCCAATCATTCGAAACCCTGAACATGTTCATTACTACATTAGCAATCCTTCTCAAGTGCAATATCAAAGCAAAGCAATTTGCAAATTACTTTGAAAGATTTTATATTCTGGCAATGGCAACTTGATAGCATTATTTTATGTTATGGTTAGTATGCTCTTAATATTGTGTTTCTTGTGTGTTCTCAGGAATTTCGTTTTACCCTCAAGAATCTCAGGGAGCATTTGTTAAATTATTTTGTGCAACAAACACGAAGTTTTTCAATAAAAGTGCAATATATTCCGATTGTTCATCTATTAATGTAGTTCTCAGTATAAAAAAATATGCGTCGTATCTTTCATACAAGAGAGGATTACTATCCTCACAATCTGTCGTATCTTTTTCCCGCCAAATTTTCCACAAGCTTTTACAGGCAAATTCCATAAATCTTTCTACACTGACTTCTTATGACTTAAGTTATAACTTGGTAAATTTTCTCTCCTTTCGGTAAAATAGATTTTGAGTTATGGCTGTTCAAAGTTGTGTGAAAACCTAAAAATCGCTCTCCTGAAAAGTTGAGAAAACTGAGATACGACAGTTTGTGACGCTGTCGACGAAATAAAAGAAAATATTTGATTCATTTTAAAATGAGCACAAGATGACACTCGCTGTTAGATCTTACTAGAAGTGCTCAGTTTTATGAAATATTTATTTGTATGTGTAAAGTATTTTAAAGTAACGATCTTATTACGAAATAGATAATTTGTTTGACCGTTATTCGTGTTATGTTTCACATTTTATTTAAATATCAATTTACATTTAAGGAAATAGATTTTGAGAAGAAATTTGCGCAGCACATCATAATGCGCTGTTGCCAAATATTTACGCTTACTGTGGTAGTCACAATAAGAAAATTCCTGGATTCTAGCATTGCAGTTCGAGAAGCGGAACTTACCTGTGAATTGCGGTAAGGGTCGAAAACTAATTTCACCAGTAAGTATCCAAGCAGAATTCCAGACTTACTTTCTTTATTATTTGGCATTAGTAAACACTCGACAGTATCTGGCAACGCCGCACTATTCAAGCAGCGTTTAGCATAGCACCGAGAACACCTAGTGATCCACCTTAAGCACTCGCCCACTCGCCTGGTTCATCGGTGCGGGCGAGTATTTGATATCATACCGAAGGTAAGTAAATCATTTCTATTGTGGGATGTGGGTTACTACCTTTTTTCTTGGGCGAGTAAAATTGTGTTACTTATTTGCATTCCTGTTTTAACATTTCACACTCTCACTAAGAGAAAGTAATTCTTCTATACTAATGTTATCTAAGCTGTGCTTAGTCACCACAATCCATATTGTTACTATCAAAGTACCAAATTTCACAAAATTAAATCCCCACGTTAAGCGGGTTTGCATATCCAGGCTCCTAACTATGAAAACATTTACGCTCAGTTCAACCTCAATCATTTTAAGAATTCAACCTGTTTTACGTATGTTACTAGGACATAATATCGATTGTGATTTATTCTAAAAACACTTTTATACATTGCAAGAGCTGTAACGTCCAAATATTTACTGAGAACTCATAGTCGTATCGGAATAAACAAAAGCGAGTATGGAACAGTAAACTGCTTTCAAAAAAGGAAAAAGAATATGTGCAAAAGGTCTGCAAAACGGTCGAGTGGTTTGGGTCGTTACACTATCAATCACATGTTTGTGAGTTCAAACCCTGTAGCAAGTTGTTTCTTAAACAGCGTCTTTCTATTTTCATCCGGAGGCTGAAAATATTTCTTTGAGTAACTCATTGAAAACTTCTTTTGTTTCAAATTCGATTAGAACGGAACATTATATGAATTGCGAATCTTAAATCCATAGCTAAAGAAATGAAGTATACTCACTACTCCATTATCCTCTGATTTGTAACGAAAAACTATTTATAAACAGTGGTGACTTCGCAAAAAATATTCTCGGGGGGGAATTTCAATATGCGGGTGGAGGGCAAACATTGGCAATCCACATTGAGCGCGCTCGAATATATGGTCCTGAAGGCGGAAATTTCTTAGCTTGAGAGGGGTCTCAAATTCTCCCTCAGATCACGTCCTGAAAGCATCATTGCTTAAAAGCTTTTTGTAACAAATATAATATTACACTTGTTTCTCGTTCTACATTTAGAATTGGTAAAATCATAACTTATAGAGGAAATTACAATACCGATCATGTATAAATTATCCTGTAAGTTACCAACTTTGGGTCAGATTAAAACTCAAATATTTGTTTTCGGATTGCACTTAGAAGTAAGTCCTCTCTATATAATCCTGATTGGAAAGCCATGTTTAACACTAATTAATTAATCAATATTTATACGAATATTTTTTTTATTTTACAATTTTTACTATTCAATATTATATACACTTCATTTCCAAAATCAAAATCTCGAAAATGTATACTGTACGAGTGCAGACTCGCAAATAAATGATTATTTATCATATATATTGGTCTCTATTCGAAATTCTATTTAATCGAATCCGACAGGAACACAGACAGAAACATCGAGAACAGGTGAAAAAAGAGAGAAAAAAAGACGTTGTACCCGGCGGGGACTCGAAGTAAGTTCGAATGGTGCTTTACAATCCGAACGCCTTAGACCACTCGGCTATGGTAACAACTAGTTATTGTAGCAAAGTCTTCGAGTAGTAGTTCTTATTACAGAATAACATTTTTCTATTGCCTAAAATTTAAACCTAATTTACTTTGATATAATATATCTATTAATTTGTTACATGAACACGTTTTCGTTACTTTGATGAATGATGTATGTTGTTGATATAGATTCTATTACACATTCTTTCGTAAATATTATAGAAAGTATCAGGGTTATTTATGATCTTTCATGGAAATTGACTGGCGCATGCGCAGTACACAGACAGTTCAATTAGAAGGCGAGGAAGGAAACGCTAACAGACTGTTAGAATGTTTCATCGCTATGAAGTATAAAGAATAGCTAAAATGTATTTTACGCTTGTCATTGCGTAAAGAATCACCAGGTTAATGTTTGTCCAAGTTCTCACTAATCAACTGGACTCATGAAAAATAATCAATATTGTCATTACTGCACAATATGAAGAATAAAGAACGTATATTACACCAAATTGTTCTCGAATTCGAACTTAGCTAAGGAAGGGACAATAAACAAAATGTGATTTATTCATTAGAATTGAGATAATTCAATGAAACTAGAAATTACACAATAAAAAGGAAAATTTTGGTTAAAAAGACAATAATACTTTTATCTCAGATGTGAAATAAAGTTATTAATAACCTGAAATGAAAGTAATATTGGGCATGATATAGAGTAAGGAAAAAAGTAAATGTATTCTTAGAAACGTTCAAAGTAAATTCACAAATACTTTTTGAAGATATACTACTCTTCCTTTACGTTTTAACGAACTAATAAGTAAACAAGCAAAGGAAAAGAATGAAGAACGAAAATATTGCTCTTGAAAAAATATAATAAATAAATGAAACTTAAATAAATGTTTACACAAAAAATAACACACTAGTACTTCGTGTAGTCACCTCCAGAGTCAGTAACTTCGTGTAGTCACCTGCAGAGTCAGTAACTTCTTGAAGTCTGGAGGGGATACTAGATACAAGTCTCGAGCAATACGACGGTGTGTCACGAAAATGTTGCCACAGTTCCATAACATGATTTTGAAGAAACGTTTGGTCTCTGTCTTCACGTCTCTCTTCCCATTCTTGCACCATGTAGGCCCACAGATGTTCAATTGGGTTCAAATCTTGGGATAGAGGGGGCCACTCAATACAAATTAACTCTGGATGTTCACTTAGCCACTCTCGTGTTTGCCGGGAAGTGTGAACAGCGCTGTTGTCATGCATAAATATATATTCTTCCTGTTCGGGGAAGTTTCTTTCTAAGGACGGTAACAACGTATTTTCGAGGATATTAATGTAAACACTGCTGTTCATTCTCTCAGGCACAGCAACTAAATCTCCAGGACCAGCAGCCGTCATGTGTCCCCAAAAGTGTGCTGATATTCGCCCTGAACAAGAAGTACTGATAATATTTTGTTCAGCATACCTGGTTCCGCGCGGTCTATACAATATAACTCTGCCTGGTTGGTTAGACTTGAAAACCTTCTCGTCGGTCCAGATGACTAAGTCCCAATATGACTGAGGTTGGGTTATGTTATTCTGTGCCTATTCCATTCGTTTGGCCTTGTGAGTTTCAGTCAGGAGAGTCTTCCTAGCGGGTCTTGAACAGTGTAGACCAGCCCCCAATAATCTTCTTCTTATTGTTTCGTGAGAACAATTATATTCTCTGGCTTTGTCCAAGAGGATTGACGTGTGGCGTAGAGGTCTGTTGATTACTTCTGTAACTAAAGCTTGATCTTGAGCTGCAGTTGTCACTTTTGGCCTTCCACTTCTTGACCGAGACCTGAACCATTCACCACCTTCTTCATGTCGCTGAACCCATTTCTTGATCGTTTTCTTGTCACATCCCAGATCTCTAGCAATCTGAGGCACAGTTTGTCCCATTTTTGCTCGGCCTATGATTTCTCCTCTCAGAGCAACACACAGTTCTCCACAACCTTTAGAGCGAGGCATTTGCAGAACCTGTTAGAAATGTGCGTTCTGGCGTGTATGACAAATGTCGGTAAAGTGCATCTTTCCGTTTCTACTGCGCATGCACCAGTCAATTTTCATGAAAGATCATAAATAATCCTGACAATTGTTGTAATATTTATGAACGAATACGTAATAGAACCTATATTAACAACATCATTCGTCAAAGTAAAGAATACAGTAAACATAAAACAATTTCAACAGACTATTACATCAGACCAAAATAGGCTTAAACATCAGAGAATACAAAATAAATTTCATACTGTAACAAAAGATTGAACATGAAACACGCTTACTATATTTTCAACTTGTCACATTAGCCGAGTGGACTAAGGTATTCGGCTAGATATTCTGAGGCACCATTCAAGAGTAGTTCGAATCCCACCACAGTACAATTTGGTTTTACCTCTTCTTGACGTTTCTGTTTGTGATCCTGCCGGATTCTATTAGATATAATTTCGTAATACGCTAAAATATACGCAATATTTGAAATTCTTAACCTCCCATATTTACATTTTTCAAGCTCACTTGAGAAGAAAGAGGGAAAATGAAAGTACAAAGATTTACAATAGACTACTTAGCATTTACTGTCATTGTAATTGTGGATATTTTATTTATGAAAATGTATAATGAACTAAAAATATATTTAGTAGGTCACATGTCTCCATTTTTCGATTCTAACTTGAAAGTTACAGTTTAGGCGGTGACATATCAAAGACCCAGGGGATTGACGGGGTTGTAACCCCTCCCATTGAAACTTTTATATTCTATTGAAATAAATGTTTTTCAGTTTATAATCTTGGAAAAGCAACAATCTCTGTGTGTGGAGGACGGTTTATTTATACTACGATTTATCACTTCCAAATGTGTAGTAGATGTGACTGGATATTGTGCATATTCATTCAAGAAATATAACCCAACGAAGGGACTTCGTAAACCCTTCACGCCACCACAGGAGGAGAAAGTGTGTCCCGCCGTCCCTCGGTTGGGAACTACTGCTTGCGAGGGAAACATTCTAACAGCGTGTTAGCGTTTCCTTCCTCGCCTTCTAATTGAACTGTCTGTGTACTGCGCATGCGCCAGTCAATTTCCATAAAAGATCATAAATAACCCTGATACTTCTATAATATTTACGAAAGAACGTATAATAGAATCTATATCAACAACATACATCATTCATCAAAGTAACGAAAACGTGTTCATGAAACAAATTAATAGATATATTATATCAAAGTAAATTAGGTTTAAATTTTAGGCAATAGAAAATGTTATTCTGTAATAAGAACTACTACTCGAAGCCTTTACTACAATCACTAGTTGTTACCATAGCCGAGTGGTCTAAGGCGTTCGGCTTATAACGGACCATTCGAACGAAGTTCGAGTCCTCGCCAATTTTTCTCTCTTTTTTTCACCTGTTCTCGATGTTTCTGTCTGTGTTCTTGTCGGATTCGATTAAATAGAATTTCGAATATATGATAAATAATCATTTATTTGCGAATCTGCACTTGTACAATATACATTTTCGAGATTTTGATTTTGGAAATGAAGTGTATATAATATTGAATAGTAAAAATAGTAAAATAAAAAAATATTTGTATAATATTGATTAATTAATTAGTTATACATGGCTTTCCAATCACGATTATATAGAGAGGACTTACTTCTAAGTGCAATCCGAAAACAAATATTTGAGTTTTAATCTGACCCAAAGTTGGTAACTTACAGGATAATTTATACATGATTGGTATTGTAATTTTTATGCTTTTATTATAATCCTCTATAAGTTATGATTTTACCAATTCTAAATGTAGAACGAGAAACAAGTGTAATATTATATTTGTTACGAAAAGCTTTTAAGCAATGATGCTTTCAGGACGTGATCTGAGGGAGAATTTGAGACCCCTCTCGAGCTAAGAAATTTCCGCCTTCAGGACCATATATTCGATCGTGCTCAATGTGGACTACCAATGTTTGCCCTCCACCCGAATATTGAAATTCCCTCCGAGGATAATTTTCTGCAGTCACCACTGTTTATAAATAGTTTTTCGTTACAAATCAGAGGATAATGGAGTAGTGAGTATACTTCATTTTTTTTAGCTATGGATTTAAGATTCGCAATTCATATAATGTTCCGTTCTAATCAAATTTGAAACAAAAGAAGTTTTCAATGAGTTACTCAAAGAAATATTTTCAGCCTCCGGATGAAAATAGGAAGACACTTAAAAAAGAAACAACTTGCTACCGGGTTTGAACACACAAACATGTAATTGATAGTGTATCGACCCAAACCACTCGACCGTTTTGTATGCCTTTGCACATCTTCTTTTGCCTTTTGTGAAAGCAGTTTACTGTTCCATACTCGCTTTTGTTTATTCCGATACGACTATGAGTTCTCAGTAAATATTTGGACGTTACAGCTCTTGCAATGTATAAAAGTGTTTTTAGAATAAATAACAATCGATATTATGTCCTAATAAGATACGTAAAACAGGTTGAATTCGTGAAATGATTGAGGTTGGAGTGAGCGTAAATATTTTCATAGTTAGGAGCCTGGATATGCAAACCCGCTTTACGTGGGGATTTAATTTTGTGAAATTTGGTACGAATTACCGCTGCTGATTATTACATAGTCATGTTATTTACAAGGTGCATCACAAAGCCTGCCAAGTTTTTTTTCATGAGAATATGGGACATCTATCGATTCACCCTCCCCCCAATTTTCCAACACAATCCAATGAACGGTAGCTAGGGTTTTGAACAATAGTATAGGCTAATAGACGAAAGTTTTCCTAAGCTGCAGCTACTATTCTCTCTTCGTTCCCTGCAATTAATCGTACGGAGGGAAGATATTTACAATCCAACTAAAAAAAAAAAAGCCTTAAATACTCAAGATGACGTCTCATAAAAATGCTTTATGGGAAGACAATGCAAATAATCTCGTTTTATTTAAATCAGCGATTCAATCTACTTTCAATATTCTTTGCGTGTTAACAATGCTGATTACCCCATGGCTGATGGCTGTATTTGCCAAAATTACGTTTGTGAGTTTAATCTGATGAAAACTTAGCCGATTTTTCTCGTTGTGTGTAATTTTCAGGTCCGGATTTACATATTTCTAAGCCCTAGACCAAAGCACAATTCTATGGCCCTAGCCTCAAAAAGATAATTTATAATTCGTTGTTAACTTATCTAATGTCTTGCTGGAGAAAAAGTCACTCATTTTTCCTGTGCTTGTAGATGTAGAAGCACTCAAAGACAACCTTCTTGCCTCATGCCTTAAATCGGGAATGAGTGTGTTCTGACGCAAGGAAGTCCCTTCCGTTCATTATTCGTAATGAACAGGATTTTCTAATTTATTTTGATTATTACTTTGTGAAAGAATAATTAAACACTCCAACTATTCTATGAACTCTGTGTATTTTCATTATTCGAAGATGTGTAATGTAATGTGTGTGTGTGTGTGTGTAAGTGGATATGACATAAGCTTTCAGATCACAGCACTAACATGTCTGACAATCTAGCCACAGGCAACCATACAGTTGAGGAACACATACCTCTTGATGTCTTGGGTCGTTGGTTCTGTTGGTTAAGCTGTCCACCCTCTGGAGTCTTCTCTGGAAGTCTTTATGCTGGAATATCCTTTCATTTACTGCTCTCGTTGAACGCCGATAATCATTGGTCGATGTTACTTCTCCTTGGTTTAACAATTTGTACAAGGAGGCTAATAGACCATGGTAATTCAGTTTATTCAATTAAGTATGAAACTTCTAGCGTCGAAGCTAGAATACTACTTCCTTTCTCGAACTACTCGCAGACTGTCTCCAACCGTCTTCGACTGATCCGACTGATGCGACTGCTCTCGACTGATCTCGATCCATCTTGGATTTGAGTTTTTATCATGATCTTCCAGACGAAGGAATCTGTTGTCTCGTGTCTGGAACGTCGATTGTTGTCCCAACTGTTAGCCAAACTCTTCTTTCTCCATTGTCACGCCATGATTGAAATTCCCGACAGTCAGTTTCTGCAAATCTGACTATTATGTCATATCCGAAATTGTGTCTCTATTAACAATGTCATGGTACAAACATCTTTCTTCATTTAAGAATTACATGTTCTTTTCTTACTCTATTATTTACATCATTCTCCCGACTCGCGCCTCGACAGTGTTACATCAATAACAATTACAAACCAACGTGCAACGAATTGTTATCTATTGTAATTTCTTTGTGTTATCTACCGATGAAACGTAATTTTATTCTGTTTTCCTTTTAATCTGATTTTACATATAATAAACTTTAAATAAATCTATTATAATTCTATGTTTCTTGACTATATATATATATATATATATATATATATATATATATATATATATATATATATATATATATGTGTGTGTGTGTGTGTGTGTGTGTTTGATGGAGGACAGTGTTTGTTTCCACCAGGTGCAATGGAAAATGTAGTATTGCAAATTTTGCAGTCAACTTCATAGTTCAACTTTGTTGCTTTGAGAAATGGGTACTTCTTCTTCAAATTGGAAGAAAACGTGCACTTCAGGCTAGGCATTCTTGTTGATACAAAATTGAAACACTTCACTTGTGTGTAATGTGTTATCAACAACAGCTCAGCTCGTGTTCTTATTAAATACTGCAGATCCTCTTAAAGACTGCACAACTGCAACTTATTAAAGACTGCACAACTGCAACTCAGCGCTGTGAGTCTATTAGATTGCTCGTTATCAAATAGGACAGGGTGGTGTGATAACTTTCTCGAAACTGCTACATGTTACAGCTTAGTGTTCATTTATAATTACAGGATCCTCAGGCAATGTCAGAATTTTGGATTTTTTACTTTTTGAATAAACTTACATTGATAGAAGAAATGGGACGGGATTAAATACGGGACTTTTGTCTGTCCCGACAAGATTTACAGGGATCCAGGACTCTCGGTCCAAAATCGGGACTGTCTCGCTTGTAGGGTGTGATCCCGCCGGAGCCAAATCTGCGATTGTGCTCAATGTGTATTCGTAGTATTTTTGCATTACTATTTCCACCCCAGGTACATTGAACCTCCACCCCCATCGGGGAAGAATCTAGAAAAAAATACTGATTCTATCCCAACATAGTCTTCCAACATGAAAATGCTTTCAAATACGACAGGGCTAATACATACCTTCAGAATAATGACCATGGGATGCCCGAGTTTGGTTCTCGGCGAAATCACATGTAACACGTATTCTACATTGAGCTGTTGGTGCAAGCAGTGTTCGTAACTTTTCTTAACAAAAATTCCCTCAACTGATACAAAATTTTCCGTTTTTCTTATCAAAATTTCCCGTTTGCTGAGTGTGCACAGAAATTATGTGATAAGATTAATTTAGCTAAATTAAAGGAAGTGACATCCACACTAGTTTTTTTCTGCTATTGTTTTTACATTTTCCTTAACTTTTTTCTTTTATAAAAAATTCAAACACCCAGCCAAGAATGGGTAAAAATTATGTTACTTTGAACAGGGGCACACACACACACACACACATACAGACACACATTAATGCTCTTGTATTGGTTTATTTCTGAAGAACAAAAAAAATGTAAGCATTTATATTGGTCAAACAGTCAACGCGCGAATTTCCTTGGATTTTGTCCTTTTATCGAAAAAAATTACATTTTCACCTTTGTTAAATTTATTAGGGAAATTGCCCTTAAACTATGAATACTGGGTCAATGTCTCACATCGTCTGGCTACTGAAAGGAAAATCTACTCTAACCAGAACCATGACTATGTTATGTTCTTAAGAGGAGGTGGCAAGTGAATTGGCAGAGAAATTTTGGGAACCAGTTATCATTTTCTATATTGAAAATGAAAGTTTAATATTACTTGGCGTAGTGTTGGGAGCAGGTAGGGTAGCATTGTCGGTCACAGGAGAACATCCGATCCCCTCTAGCGTCGACATCGCTTTAAAACATTGAGATGAACTTTAACACTACTACTGGTCCGTTACATAATGGATTCCTGGGAGGGACAGTAAAAGTTACTCAGAATTACTTTAGTTTTATTTATGAGCCACGGCCCACGGTCATCCTGGATCCACTCATGGTAGGAAGAAGACAGTTCAATTGTTATCCTCTGTTCAGGTGTCATTTCGTATAAGAAGTTTTCATTGGAATATGCAACGTTATTTTTTAAAACCTCTGGGTAATTGTTTAGAAATGGGGGCCAAAATTAGTGAAAAACAGGATGATTTACAGGAGAACTGAGTTGATAGTGCTGATAAAATATCGTACACAATTTTGTAAAGGTAAGTGGAAGTAATTGCACATTTTATGTCGAGAACAGAACCAAACGAACCCCTGCGGGGCCTCTAACCTGTTCTTACTACTACTACTTATACTATGGATCCGTATAGTAAAACTGCACGCCTAATTTAACCTGTGAGACCATAAAACGACCGAATCGCAATAGAATATCGCAAAACAAAGTAGGTGAAAAAACTGGCCCCCCATTGCTAAACAATAGCCAACCTTTGTAACACAATTTTCTTACAACATGTTTGTAACAACATAAGATTCTTCATTTCCATAATGAAACGATTTAGCAGGAAATGAACCTCAGATCCATCTATCTTCCTTTTTCGTATCTTTTCCATTTAATCTGAAATTAATACATTTATTTCATTATTTTTAAATAGTACAAAATTATACCTTAGCTGTTAGTAATAGGAAGCTAATATAAATGATGATACAAATAATAGTAAATGAATAAATATTCTATACAGCTTACAGATGGCAGTGAAATCTATACTATATTAATTTTCTTTCAGTTTGGTATCTTCGATCGAAATAAAACAAAGTCTTACAACATTTTTGTGAAATATAATTTTACGTTGCAAAATAAAGGCAATGTATTAAATAATGATACCCGTGGAGAAAATATAGGTACAGTTTACAGTAATAGTGACAGTAAAATAACGTTATATACAATGTGTTAATGAACCACAGTTTGTCCGTTATAGGCCTACATTGTTATTATGTGCTCAGCGTTGATATATCAAAATACAAGAATCATATGAAACTATGGGAAAATGCATCGATTTAGAAATAGGGCTGTGTAAAAGGGTAGAAAAGCTGCATTTCAACACGCGTAATTTTGAACTCTTAAAACCATGAAGTAAATAATGGTCTTATCAGCACTAAAGAAGGTCACATATAAGCCATCCAAAATTACATATTTCACCACTATACAATGGGTGCGCAAGTGATTCTCTATAGGACATGATTCCCAGCCATAGTACCTACAGAATTTTCAGATACGTTCTCATTTCAAGGTGTATTTATAGTAGCCAATGCCTTGAGAACCATGTAAACGGTGTGGTTCAGTGGGAACTCGGAACTGTTAAAGGCCGCCAGCTCTACTGTTTCTCGTGTTGGATTAACACGTACAGGTATGTGTTTTGTGAAGGTACATTTCGCTGCTTTTTAACGTATAAACGTAAAACAAAACATCACAGTCCGCGTTGTTCTGAACAACGAAATGCCATACGACAAACAGACATTACGTATCTGCTAGTTTTCTCAGTTCTTTCATTGATCACGAAACATAATTCGGTGGTCCCTACTTCCACTGCTTACAGCAATACAAAGACCTTAACTTACAAATAACAAAAAATTCTGGAATTGGATTTAGTCATATTTTTCTAATAAGAAAAGTATTAACAAGTTAAAACGAAAAATAAATCTATCAATTTTTATATAACATTTTGAAAATCCTTTTACACATGATTCTTCTTACACTTGATTAGGATAATTCTAACACTGTTTGCATCTAGTAGCCTCAACTGTCAACTGTCAAATTGCGTTAAGAATAGTTCGCTGCGAGTCATACATATTGAGGTTTGGGACACTACCGCCATCTTTGCGTAAAACAGTCAATAATTTTTACAGTAGCTGATTTATATCATATTCAGACTCTAGTTGGACAAAAAAGTTTCCATTAGAAAATAGTGTTATTTTCGGAATATTTGGAACAGAATTTTCTGAAGTTCTTAACAGTAAGCGCTTCTACATTTTCTTAATGAAATAATCTGGGAGTACTTCCCAGGTAAACCCAACTCCCTTTTTGATATCTGTTCCATTTCATCTGAAATCAGTATGTTTCTTTCTATATTTTTAGAACTTGCAAATAAACACCTGAGCTATTGACAATATGGAGCTTCTATCAACGAAGACAGAAATGCTATTAATTGAACAAGTCTTGTTTGGAGACAACAGAGAATATCTGCATCGGTACTGAATTAATTTTCCTCGTTTCTTCGCTTTCCTTTAAACTAAATAGACCGTTTGAATCTTTCATGGAGTAAAATTATACGTTACGAAAAGCAAATGTTCTTTTAATGTGTTCAGTAACGACGTTTGTGAAGAAAAGACAGTTATTGTTCTCACTTACTGTAAGTCGATAATATGAAATTATACTTATTTACTTAAGACGATGAACCAATTGTGGTATATGTATTCGGATTGAACAAAAGTTTTCAAGTACATAGGCGATTCATAGATAATTTAAATCCTCTTGAAGTTATAAGCTCTCTTGTTTGTACAGCTAGTCCAAAAGGAAATTAAAAAAAAAAACGGTATACCGTAGCATATGGTATAAAGTATTTTCTATCCTTTTGATACTAAAATGGAATATCCACTTTCAGATACCGAGTGGTGGCATCTTGTTCAATTTTTGGTATAACGAGTACATCACTATTTCACCTTTCTAATCTAAGTATAAAACGCCAGTAGATGAGTTATTAATTCAGTAACCATACATAGTACCAGCACAATTCTTGTCAGGCTACCCATAATTTAGTACAATCTCGTGACCATGGTTGCTATTGCGACAATACAGGAGTGTTAGACGAGATTTAATTGAATATACCTAGGTACAATTAATATATACCTGTAAGTTTATTGTTAATTGCAATTAACAATTGAAACAAGTAATTGTCAATTACAGCTGACCATTAGTCAATGAGAATCATTTGCAACAAATCCATCAATTGAAAGTAACCTTTGCGGAAGATTTACGATTAAATACAGCTATTCAATAGCAATTGAATATAGTTTGCAATTAATTGAATTGCAATTAAATTTCACAGCAATTACTTTTAATTGATTGATTAATTGCAATTGATTTTCATTGATTAGTAACGAATAGTAGTTCTGTACATCACATCGTACAATTGTCTTCATATAACAATGAAAGAATACTCGACCACAATAGAAAAATAGTATGGGAAAGGTGGGGCAAAGAGAAGTAAACTGGCAGATCCAAAGTGCAATACTGCCGGCTCTGCACACATACCTACTAACTGCCGGGCCGGTGACAAAATATCAAATTTCATGAGATAACTGTAAACTAGAACGTGGCTCCTTAAAAGTTGCATCAGAGTTCCCAGACAGTCTTCTCTTTAATTGTGACAGATGTTTTAAATCCTATGAGAGTGAACAACAACCGGTTAACACTTGAAAGTCATTTTAACATTAGAGGGCCCCGGTGGGTCAGTGGTAGAGCGGTCACCTCTGATGCTTGGGGTAGTGAAGTGAGGTGACAAATTTTCCGCGGAAAATTTGCCATTTCGGAAAATTTTCCGCTATATTTTTCCGGAAAATTTTCCGTTCTAAATAATATCAGTAATCAAGTAACAATTCCTCAGCAATCATAAAATTGGCTGAATTCATGTACAGAAATGTAAAAAAGTGAAAGATCGTTTAAAGAATCTGAAACTTTTTATGGCTGAGACAATTTTCAGTACTATGTAGGAACAAGTTAAACAATTTTTCATGAATCGAAATATTTTCTGTCTTATATGGAAAAATTGAAGAATTTTTTATGAGTCGGAAAATTTTCATCATTTTGAACCAAAAAGTAAAACAACTTTTTGTGAATCGGAAAGTTTTATTGCTCTATAGAAAGAAGTGAAAGAAATTTTCATAGATCGGAAAATTTTTATCACGATGTAGAAACAAGTGGAAAAAACTTTTCATAAGCCGGGCAATTTTGAATATTATGTATAGTGATGTTAGGTGGAAAATTTTCCACTATATTTAACTGCACATTTAGCTACAAAATTGAATTTCTGTAGAGGAAAGTGAGTCAGCAACAAATTATAATTTTCCAATTAGCTTTCGGGAACCGGAAAATTTTCTAATATTTCAAGTTGGGAAGTAAATTTTACACAGTGTTTCTCCCTCTCTCTTCATCTGCGAGCTCATTCGTTGCTAAGCGGTTAGCATACGCACCTTTGGCATGGAAGACCTGGCTTCGATTCCCAGCGGGAGCTCATGTGGTTCGGATTTCACGTTAATCAGTTGGTCCCGTCCTATATAGTCTAACTGCTGAAAGGGACGTTAAACTCAGAATCAACTCAATTCAACTCCTCTCTCACTGTGTGTGTGCAAACTGCAGAGAACATACATCGAGTTCGTAGAGTACAAATATCCCATTCTATTATTTAAAATTTCAATTTATTAAAAGTCATGAATGTTTTACGATTCATAAAAATATACTCCACTTATTTCTACATCGTTGCTTAGCCGTAAAATTTATTTGTAATAAATATTGTCTTTAAAAGTTTCATGAAGTGAAAATCTAACGATTCTTCATTTCAAGAATGTTTCAAAAACTTCAATGCGTTCTTCCCTCAGAATCCACCTTTGATTTTACAATATTAGATTTCGTCAGTTTAAGACGCATAAGACGGTTTTCTCATAGCTTTACTACTTTTATAGATTTACATTCTGCAACATTTATAAATAAGTAGATATAATAGAGAGAGAGAGAGAAACACTATGTAAATTTTTACTTCCCAACTTGAAATGTTCCGGTTCCCGAAATCTAATTGGAAAATTATAATTTGTTGCTGTTTAAGTTTCTTCTACAGGAATTGTATATCTTAATGTGCAGTTAAATATAGTGGAAAATTTTCCACCTAACATCACTATACATAATATCCGAAACTGTCCGGATTATGAACAGTGTTTTCACTTTCTTCTACATCGTGATAACATTTTCCGATTCATGAAAATTCCTTACATTTGTTTCTACAGAGCAATAAAACTTCCCGATTCACAAAAAGTTGTTTTACTTTTTGGTTCAAAATGATGAAAATTTTCCGACTCATAAAAAGTTCTTCAATTTTTCTATACAAGACATAAAATATTTCGATTTATGAAACATTGTTTCACTTGTTCCTACATAGTATTGAAAATTGTGTGAGCCATGATAATTTTCAGATTCTTTAAACGATCTTTCACTTTTTTAACATTTTTATACATGAATTCAATTAATTTTATAAATACTGAGGAATTGTTACTTGATCACTGGTATTTGTTAAAACAAAAACTTTTCCAGAAAAATAAAAAAGACAATTTTCCACCTCACATCACAGCTAAACAACAATATAGGAATATGTGGAGTATGTTTTTATGAATATGTTTTATATTAATAAACTGGGTAATATGTTTTATATTATTAACATTACGACAAGGTCAAATATAATCTATTACGTAGGAGTGGATTTTTTTTAATATTAAATTTTTCACTTCACATGGAAGCTACTTTATGGATAGAGATCATTTTAAGAATAATAAAAATACCTAGGGTATTATTATTATTATTATTATTATTATTATTATTATTATTATTATTATTATTATTATTATTATTATTATTATTATTATTATTATTATTATTAACCATCTAAAACTTCTTCTCTGAAGTAGGAAGGCATGATTTTATCATCATCGCAAGTTTTGTTTGAACCACACAGGGCCGCCCACAGGGGGGATGTATGGCGCAAGCTGCGCCATTGAGAAAAATTTTGGGGGGGATTTTACTCTACTTTCGAACTAGCAATTTTACTGTCGGAATAGCATTAAAACACGATTTTGAGAAGCTAATT
Source organism: Thermobia domestica (assembly GCF_964235325.1). Lineage (NCBI taxonomy): Eukaryota > Metazoa > Arthropoda > Insecta > Zygentoma > Lepismatidae > Thermobia > Thermobia domestica. Next base: position 41,554,939 of record NC_137455.1, on the reverse strand, counting down.
TTCAAAAAATTTCCCCGTACCCCGTGAACCCCCGTACCCCCTGTTTCTATACTCGATGAATGAAGTACCGCGCAAGTAGCCGTATGAAAGGAAAGGTTGGTTTGTTTTAAGAGAGAAGGGCCGCCCACTGGAGGGATGAATGGCGCAAGTTGTACCATCGAGAAAAAAATTGGGGAAGAATTTTACTCTAAAGTCGAATAAGTAATTTTGCTGTCGTCAGAATAACATTGGAACACGATGCGATTTTTTTTTTTTTTAATCTCGAGAATGGATCCCCTACCCCCTGCTTAGAAACTCTATGAATGAAGTACCGCGCAAGTTGCTATATGAAAGGATGGCACCAAGTTCTGGTGAACAACAGTTACAAACACTCAAGGAATCACTTTCAAATTTAGATTTGAAACTTGCCTATTTTGTTTGTTGAAAATTATAAAGTAGTTTGACATAATTGTGAGCTAATGGTAACCATACAGACAATAGCCAAGTTTCAAATCTAAATTTGAAAGTGATTCCTTGAGTGTTTGTAACTTTTGTCCACCAGAACTTGGCGCCTATTTTTGTGATTTCAATTCTTTTTAAGGCCACTTGTACTTGGCTCTTTTACAGGAATGTTTTTTGTTGGATATCACTTCTTTTTGTAGGCTAATTTCGAGGACAACATTTTCTTTTGATATCAAACTCAATAACTTGTAACTTGCGTCTTACTTTTCATGTACAAGGAAATTATATCAATATTTTGTAAAGAAAAAAATAATACAGTACTACTAATTGTAAAAAAAGAATACCTGTGCCATACACAGTGTGTAGAAGTTTTTATACCCTTCAATATCCTTATAGAACATATTTAGTATTGTACACTACCAAGACTACTAGTAAAAGTAATGCCATTTTTATAATTACTACCGCCCTACTACTACTACAAGCATTATATAATACTACTACAGGAAATCAAAACAACAACAAAAAAAACAATTATTAGTACTATAAAAACTACTGCTACACTGGGCAATTGTTTTTAGAGGACTTGAGTTTTGAGGAGGGAAGAGATTATTAGTTTTGGGGGGAGTGCGCCATCAGCTTTGGGGGGGATGGGCACCCCTGGAACCACATGGTATAAAACCACAAAATTTCATATATGGAATATATTTAGTATTCACAATATAAATATGTAGTTCATTTGCACGAATTTAATATGGACGACGCAAAGGAAGGCAACTAAATTTTCATTTATTGGCTTATATTTAGCATTCTCTTTCAATAGAGAGGTTTCAACACATAGCCAGTGACATAGCCAGGATAACGTTGGGTTGTCATGGAGACTGGAAGTGAGTCTGGCGCCTGGGTTTTGTGACGTTACTATTCCTAATTTTTGAATGTCAAATAAATTGCAATAATGGAAGTACAGTGCAAACCAGCGCATTACAAGATTATTAAGATAAAACAGATTTAGACTGCTATAAAATAATAATAATAATAATAATAATAATAATAATAATAATAATAATAATAATAATAATAATAATAATAATAAGACGAAGAAGAAGAAGAAGAAGAAGAAGAATATAAAAGTTTGCAATGTAGAGCTGACAAAGGACTATTGCTACCAAGAAGAACCATATTGAACATAGAGCATAGTTTCCGAACGAAGTCATTTCTGTAATCCTAGACAAGAAATTTGTAAGCTTTTAATTCAAAGAGCTTTGTAATTTCTTCCAGTGTTATTGAAACTAAACAGAGAAACAAAATTTTCTTGACACAAAGCTCCGAAGATCTTAAGCCTCATTCGAAGATTTTAAGTAGGATTGGTCAGTATATTGCAAATCCTTTTGAATTATTACTGATTTTCTCGACTTCTTTCCTTTCAGAATACATTCTGAGTCCATTTCCACTTGGAATCGAGCTTGAATTTAAGGTTCAGCTAACAGCAGGGTAAAAGTGAGGGAAAACGCGGGGGAACGTTATCTCCTCACTTGCAGAAAATATCGATGGCGCCCGCCCGCTTTCTAAAAAATATTACAATGGGCAATGATAGGCACTGGGGACGGATTGACGTCCTGCGTCCCCCTACCTTTTCAGATCCACTTTTACTTCTGGCTAACACACACATATTAACAATTCGCCTGCTCATCATTGTCCTCTAATCATTATTAAGAATATTCAATTACACAAACATTATAAGTAATAGATTTGCAAAATATTACAATTTAACCACGTGTTACAACAGCCTATTTGTTTTAGGATTAGGATTTGAATTCAACGTTCCTTTTAGCAGCAAGGCTATATGAAACATGGGCCTACAGCTTAACGTGGCCTATGCCGGGAATCGAACTCTGAAATCTATTTATTTTGGCTTCAGACCAACAATTAAGTTACATAGAATTTGCAATTAAATGTTGAAAATAAAAATGGGTAATTAAGTTACCTACTAATTGCGGTCAGCGGGGAAGGAATGGATTAATTCGTTTCTTTAGCCCGAAGGACTGAAAAAATAACATTCGTTAACAAATATGTAATGATTTTTTAAGGTATAAATTATTGTTCAGTGCTTTTTCTGAGTTAACGTTCGCGATTGAGAACCAAGGCTAAAGGAGATAATAATAATACATAACAGAATAGTGAAATTAAGAAAGTAGAAGGAAACGGGAAAAAAACGAGAAAATCCATGTGTGTAATGATGTAGTAAATTAATCTGACTATGAATGTTGTAAATTTCAAAATAAAACACCAAATTGTGAGAAGTATCCTCACAATTCTAGTTGGGGAAGCATTAGAAAGAACAGCGAAGACACTAGGGTTATCGTTACGATTAATCAAAAATATTTAAAAAAAGAACGGCAGATAGTGCTAACCAGATATGGAGTGGGTCAGTGGGTCAAGTGGGTCAAGTGGGTCAAGTTTTCTGAGTGGGTCAGTGGGTCGTGGGTCAACAGCATGTGACCCACTGTGACCCACCACCCACCGTGACTCACTGCGACCCACCATAACCCACTGCGACCCACCACCCACCGTAACCCACTGCGACCCACCTCCCACCATGACCCACCATGACCCACAACCCACCGTGACCCACTGCGACCCACCGACTCAGTATGATCTACCGACACTCTCTGCTCACTGCATTGTAGACAGTATCTTCTGAAGACTGGTAAATTTGTCTCCGTTTTACTTTCAAGACCTTCCTTTCCCTTTCTTTTCCACTTGTTTCTGTCTACTTACCTGAGGTGAGTATATCTAAACAAGTGAAAAAAGAACTTCACGCACTTTTGGATATTGATATTTTTAATAGTAATAATAGCAATAGGACTTACACTACTACTTGGCTTTCGAGACCTATAAATTTTTAGAGTTAACTACTGGAAAAAATACATTTTTGAATCACTGTAATATATAAATTATTATATAAAAAAATTGAATGTAACTATATGTGCCTGATCATCACGGTCAAATTGCAAAGTGAAATGAAGTTACTTTTGGTATATAGTTAGGCCTTAACCCAAATTGGGATATTATATTGCTTTTATTATAATGCATAATATCCTAAGGAGGTAGTGAGGATCCGAATTTTTGCGAAAAAAAATAAGTATCTTGCAAGCCGTTAAACTTACGGAGCTGAAATTCAGTGTATTAACTCTTTATTGAAAACAAACAAAATGTGTCCTAGCATTTTTTAAAATTCTCCTTTATGTGTGGGGGGGGGGCACTTTCTATATATGGAAAATTGGTAGTGAGTTGGTTTGTAAAAAGGATCGAAAACAATCGATGTTATTTCAGAAAAAAAAATCAGAAACAAAAAATACAGTGCTTGGCTTCATATATCCATTGCTTTCTGCTATAATAATTGCTGAAGCTTATGTTTATTATATGGAGCGCTCGCAGCACAGGGCAATCAACCCATAAAGTTGTGAGAAAAATAGGCATAAAATTTGTACTGTAAGCTTAATTACACGGAAATTTGAAGTTTGGATTGTACGCATAATTGTATGGAAAATTTTACCTTTTTTTTTTCCTTGACGTTGGTCTACTTACTTTGATTTGGAACTTTGAAATTTCATCCTTTTTTCCACTGAAAAGTATTGATAATTCAACAAGGAAATAATTATACTATGATAATTTAATTGAAATTCATTGTAATTTGGCACATGGCAAACAGCAGTGTGGTAATTGAAGTTGAAGAAGGAGGGAAATTCCCATTCACCTATGAATACTTTCCAGAAACCTCGTTCCCTTTCGCTTTCTAGACGGGGGAGGGAACCTGGTAATGGTATCAAACCTTCATGTGTAATTACAAAAATTAAATTTATAAACAAATAAGAAATCATCAGTTTATCAGGCTTTAATTGATAATTTATTCACAAGATTCCCTATCAAAGGCGTGGTAGATGAAGTTTCTGTTCTACATGGGTCGACATTGCCAACTGACATGGTCGATATGGAAAAGATGTTGTATGGTGATAAAGAGATGATGCTTCTTGCTGAGTATTTCAAAACTGACCAAGGAAAATCGTTATCAGACTTAAGTCTAACAAGCAGATTGTCGATGAGGAGTTGCAGAAATCGGGTAGAAGTATTATCAATTTCCACGACAGAGTGCGAACGGGTACTTCCCCTTATGAATTTACAGATGACTGATATTAGAAATTGACTAATGCTCAAACATTGTCTAACTTGTTGTTCATCAATGTTAATGGCCCAGCGCTAGACAAGCTCAAAGTAGACAAGCTATTTATTTCTTGGCTGAAGGATGGACACCATTCCGCTGCGGATGATTTACCACGAAAATATTACCAACAGGAAATAAACCCGATTTCAGGTTTGTTTTAAAGTGGAAAATTACGAGCTATAGAAAATGTATAGGCCTCCTTGTATTACTAATGGCTTATTTGTGCTATTCAACTTTGTACCTATTTTTTAGTAAGTCTCTTCTTTGCTTTAGGTAAACTACTTCGAATAAATATTCATAATAATTGCAATTATGCATATTTGTAACTTAAATTTAACGTGGTGTTTAGTGATTACACAAATTACAATTATGAGCATACTTTATGGAGATGCTCTCACATAGGGTACCCGAGCACCTTTATACACTATGAAAAACTGATTTTTCAAGTCTTTTATGAGAAAAATACTGTGAACTGAGAAACCATAACCTTTTCCATATCGTACAGGGGTATTTTCCTGCGAATAGAAGTTTCTTTTGGAATGCGATGAGAAATTAACACTTGCAAGAATACTCTCTTAGTGCAAGTATATTTTACGCACACACTAATTTCCCCGCACCTCGAACTGTTTCAATTTCCCCACTGACAAACACTTTACCATTTTATATCATAAAGATCAGATCCACCGTTATTCTGACAGAGTGGTGCTTGAGCGATTGACTAGAAATTCAAACTCCGATTAGTGACAATTTCACAGTCTTGTTTTATTACAAGTGTAAACTCTTTAGTCAGTTAAGAAGAGGCCGTGGATCGTGTTCAGAGTTGATGACGATGGATTTTGGTGAGTCAGAGTAGGTCAAAGTGGATGAGAGTGGTTCATGGTGGGTGGTGAGTCACGGTGGGTGGTGGGTCAGAGTGGGTCATAGTGGGTGGTGGGTCAGAATGGGTCACGGTGGGTCGTGGGTCATGGTGGGTCGTGGGTCAGAGTGGGTGGTGGGTCATGGTGGGTGGTGAGTCAGTGGGTGGTGGGTCACGGTGGGTGGTGGGTCAGTGGGTCGTGGGTCAAGTTTTCATTGACCCACGCCAACTCTGGCGTTGTCAGAAACCTGTAGTTCGGGTAGTTGAACTCGACAATAATGTTATTCAGTTAACAATTTACGATTTTATAAAACAGAACACAGAGTTCCCACTATTTCGATACTAAGGGAAATACTTTCAAAATTGATAGATTTTAAGGGTGAGTACACAAGCCTTAGAAAAATTCTTACAAAATATTGGGGTTTGGTGGAGACAGTCTAAACACAACAGATCGCTCGCATTCAGTGTAAAGAAATTCGAGAAAACATTTCATACTCGAGACGTATAAATTAATATCGAAACGAAGCACGAAATATAGTTTATGTAGACGAATCATAATATTATCCTTTCTCGGACCAACGGCAGCTCCCAGGGTCTATTAGCACCGGTCTCTCGGGGTCAGAGGGTAATTATGATTCACGCAAGAGGGAAAATGGGTTTGTACCCAATGCACTGTTAATCTGGAAAGTAATTCAAACTACAGGCTATTACTATAACCAAATGAACCAAGAGAATTATGAAAAATGAGTCACAGATCAATTAATTTCAAATCTCCATCACAATTCAGTAGTGGTTTGCGATAATGAATCCTATCATATCGTTATTTTGGAAAACGTTCCTACCTCTGGTTCAACTAAATATCAAATGATCCAGTGGCTGACAGAAAAATTATTCCGTTTTATTTTAATATGCTGAAACCGGAAGTGTATAGTTTAATCCAAGCATATAAGTCTAATGAGGAAACCTACCCAAGTGTAACTCTGACTTCGAGTCGAGACTATGTCCATTGGATACTTTGTCCCAAAAGAACATAACACCAAAAGGGATACATCCTCGATCGGAACCGTTGCGGAGATATAAGCGTGAAAAGTTACAAATTGAGCTCCATACTATAGATTACAAAGTCATATTCCGGGTCAAATTTTTCGGAAACGGTCGAGTAAGGAAACTCAGCGAATACATATCAAATTAGTGTGGGGAGCACAGCATCTTTTGAATGAAAAAAATTGTGTCCCCGGCGCACTCGCAGGGTCCCAGGCGGGGTTCAACTCAAAATTTGCAAATGGAACCGGGGTCAAGTAGCATATTGTATGAAAGCTTATTGTTAAATAAAAGAAGTTAGAACAAATCTCAACTCTCTACGATAACCCTGTGCAACCGGGCCACTGATCAAAATGTCAATACAACCTACATCAAAAAATCTATGGCCACGCTTTTAAATCCGTTAAGTTGCGACAATGACAAAATAGAAAAACACGTATAAAGTGCAAGGTATTGAAGTAAAGCAAATTGCTGCAATCTCTTAAAAGCGCCCTTCGATATATTTTATTTCTGCACCATTATTCCAATTTTCTCCAACCCCACTCCTCTCCAAGTTGCCTCACAGTTACAAGGTTACTCCTTTAAGTCTTTAGCATCATGTTTCTCGTTCAGCAAATCCCCGATAGAAATTTCACAGTGCAATCTGTGAATTTGGGGTCCCGATGCACGAAGCATATACCGTTGCCTTTTTGACCTTCTCACCCTCCACGATGATTGCGATTGACAATGTATCCTTTCTCTTCTAGGACACAAAATCCAATGGTCATGGTTATTCTATGATCCATTGGTCATTCGAAGTCACACTTATACTTGGATAAAGTCTGTGAGAGACTGCAGCAATTTGCTTTACTTCAATACCTTGCACTTTATAAGTGTTTTTCTGTTTTCTTATTGTCGTAACTTAACGGATTTAGAAGCGTGGTCATAGATTTTCTGATGTAGGTTGTATTGACATTTTGACAAGTGGCCCGTTTGCACAGGGTTATCGTAAAGAGTTGAGATTTGTTCTATCTTCTTTCTTTTAACAATAGCTTTCATACAATACGCTACTTGACCCCCGGTTCCATTTCCAAATTTTGAGTTGGACCCCGCCTGGAACCCTGCGAGTACCCCGGGGACACAATTTGTTTCATTCAAAAGGTACAACAGTTGTCCGCAACAGTTCCGATCGATGATGTATCGCTTTTCGTGTTATGTTCTTTTGGGACAAGGTATCCAACGGCCATAGTCTAAACTCGAAGTCAGAGTTACACTTGGATAGGTTCCCTCGTAAGTTTAAAAAGTATGCAAATGACGAAATTTTCAGATGTCATGGACACTCTGTGCTTCGTTTACCCTCTTACTGCCAGGAACTGAACCCAAGTTTTAAAAGGATTGGTCTTTGGTGAAAGGATGGTTTGCGTCACGAAACACAACTCTCAAAATTTATGATGTACAAAAGCAGTTTGAAATTAGGTTCGGACAAATCAGGAGGAACGAATTAATGACAGTCTGTAATCATGTAAAGTAAATTGAGATTCAGTATTGGGAAGCAGAAGGAATCATGGATAAAATTATAGGGAGGGTCTTTATCAGTCTGGGTGGTGTCGATTCGGCCTAATCATTGCGAAATTAAAATACAGCTAATTTTACAGTAATTATGTGATATCTCCAAATAGATAAATAAAATAATTGAAATGTGGAACAAGAGCGTGCTAGACAATATGATTTTCCATAAGCTACTGTTATCACGAGTCACCTAGTAGTTTTCCGCTGGCAGCTATTTAAAAACGAGAAAATAAATGCCGATTTTCTAAATGACTGGAAATCGAAAGCAGATAAGTAAGTCGTGACAACGGTATCTCATGTAAAATAATATTGTCTAGCGAGCTCTTGTTCCACTTTTCGAACATCTTTTATCTATTTGAAGATATATCACATAATTACTGTAAAATTAGCAGGCATTTTACTTTCGCTGTGATAAGGGGCTCTTAACTCTGCAAATTATGTAAAAAAAAAAAAAAGGAATTGAGAGTGGTCAAAAATTCAGTTGCAATAATACGATGCACACTGAAATTCCAAGATTAAGATATTTCCAATTTTCAACTCTTGAACAAATTCAAAGGGGAAGTCCATATCTAATTCCAGAATTACTGAAGACACTGCTCTTTGAAATCACGAACCCTACCAGGAAAACAGAAGGAAAAATATTGAGCTGAAAACAATCTCCATTGTTCATTCCATAATTGTAGTAGGGTCTACCTCTATAAGGTCATTCGTATCCTCTGTCCAACTTTGTACAACAATGTTCCTGCATGGAAGAATTGTTGTAGTATCTGAAGATGCAGTTCTTCCATAACTTTGGTGTTTGAATAAAGTAGCTTCATTTCACGTTTTGCTTCAGGATAAGAATGTTCATGGACATAAGCATATGCAAGGTAGTTGCACGATTTTTATAAGTTACCTTACTATTGATTAAAATTTGGCCTATATATTTAAAAAAAAAACGTTAAAAGAAGGAAACTGTAGAGGGAAGAAAATAAAGCTTAATTTACCAAAAGGGACGTCTAAAATAAGCTTCTATTCATATCTGCCCAGTATATAGTTTACTTCTGGACTAATATCCTTAAAGGGTCAGGGAAACTACTAAAAATGATACAAAAGTTAACAAATTTTATTCTACCCGTTTTTCGTAAGTGAAAAGAGAGAATGAAATGTAACTTACCACAATAATAGATAATGTTATTCTATACCCGAAAATACGAATCGGAAGATATTCCAGTGTTGCCATCCATATAAATTACAGAATAGGCAGAATATGAATTACCCAAGGCCCATTTTACCTACTTTTTAAATAATATTCGTATTTATTTTGTAATAAACAGAAAGTTATCAAAATTACACTATCAGAAACACATAGAACAAACAACAACCAAACAAACTTAAGATCGCCATTCACGTTTCCTGTTTGTTATTAATAACTACTGATATTCTTTCTTCTGTTGGGCAAACCCTTCAACTTGTTAAAGGAACATTATCCCCTCGCATACCTGATTTTCACTCCTCCTGTGATTTGAGGCTTTCTAGACGTGGGACCGTTTCTATACGGGTCCTTTTGTCGCAGAGTCCTTCTGACTCGGGTCCTTTTGTCGCTGGACCGTTTTGACCGGGTTCCTTTAGACTAGTGTCCTTTTGATGCGGGACCCTTTTGACTCGGACCCTTTCGTCGCGGGGCACTTGCTTTTTTGACGCGGGACCGTTTTGACTCGGGTTTTTCTGTCTTCGTTCTTTTCCCGGGCCCTTCTGAAATGGTACCTATTCTTTTAGGGAAAATTAAAAAAAAAAAAGATTTGTTCTAAAATTAATTGAAAGATATGCCAGCTTGACAATTTTCTTGTTAGAAATCTGCATTTTAGAGAATCTTAAGTAAATATACTTTCCACTAATTTCATATTTTTTGCATGCATATTATTTGGCGTAGTTGAGTTACAATAGTAAAAGAGAGTGTTGAGTATGTAGTTGAATTTAATTTATATTATAAAATTCACGAAATATAATGGATATATTACTTAGAACTTAAAACATTGTTCCTAAACAATTTTAATAACTCTTTTATAGTTTTGTGAATATTACGATATAATACTAATAAAATTCCGCTACATGTTCTATACTATCTCCTTCTATTGTAAGTCAATTACTTAAAAAAATCATGCAAACTAAAATGTGAAGTTAATGCAAAACATCTCTACTTAAGATTTCCTGAAATGCACATCGACAAATGAGATAACAGAAGATATTATCCATCTGCAGATGCGGGTGCAGATACGACATTTTATATTCGCGCAGAGCTTTAACTACTGGTCATTAGATCTTACATCATACTTTCAGGGAACTCCGTAACTTCTTGTGTATGGGGAAGATCTCTGAAGAAACTGTGCAACTTAATAAGGTCATTGTATTTTAAAGTACTGATAGGTTTTAAGGTGTCCCTGCGGGGGAGATATTTTGTGGCAAAGTCAAAGGTTTTCGTGGGTATAATCTGAAATTAACTTCTATAAAATCGTCTTCCTGAAAGCTTGTTTTGTATTTAACGATACCAAGTATGTCCTTTGAAACTTGTATATATACAATTTTTGACAGTTTAATTGTTATCCATCATAGTTATTCTTTCTAGAAAGAGAGATGAACTTGATTTTAATATTGATGTGAAGTATTTAAAATCTTGGAGGTTCATCTCTGTGACATCGTATGACTGTTTCTCATTTGATCTTATCAGTTCAGTGTAACTATAACAAACATTGTGGTTTTCTTCTGTTTCCCAATGACTGCACAAACAGAATCAGCTCCCATGTGGATGTGTCCAGGTAACAAATATATATAGGTCTTCGAAATTTGGTGAATATATAACAACTCAAAGTATGATAAAATAAATATAATGTTTCTATTTTGTGATGGCTGTAATCACACCAGACAGTAATGAATTTCCCTCAAGTGGCAAACACTGAGCCTATCTGATAATGTACGATGCTATTTTTATTTCTTTCCCGATCTGCAATTGACTCATCCCAAATCATGCAATGACTTTCTTAAGTTGTTACATATAAGATAGTAGGATTTAATGTCCAAAGGTTTCTCAGATAAAATGATTATGAATTACTCAGGTTTAGGGTTGACAAACATTTCTATAGATCGACCGTAACTACAATTTCATATGACTCAGGAAGCCTGCTTCTTATTTTGTCTGTATTTGTTATGCATTCCTATTTTCGGCTTCTTCTAAGTATTCATACCACTAAGTCTTAAATGATAATCTTTTATTACCATACTTCAGTTTTGAATTTGTCGCAGCCATCGTAGGTATCCTTATACGGTATCTTAAAGGATAAATTAAATTCTGTATTGAAGATCTGTCAATAGTAACTCAATTCAGTTTTACCTTGAAGGGCAGATGTCCATGTAAACCTTCGCAACATTTCAATGGAAAGGTGATAGTCCACTTACGCCTTTAGAACTCCAACATACAAATGAACACCCGCCATGATACAACTGTTTTCTGAAACTAGTAGGCTTAGCGCCGTGAGAGTTAGATACACTGATAGCCCATTCTGTACTTAGTAATGTAAGTAAAAAAAAGTTTTAAAAACCGCCAAAATGTACACCTGCTCTTAGTGTACTAATGTACGGAAATAGAACTTCTAATGTTTTAAAAAAGAAAGAAAGAAATACGTAAACTAACATAATATCTTCTACAGCGTTGTGGTTTTAACGAAGAGGAGAAAAAATCGATCAAAACAGAGTAATCAGTTTCTTTCATCATCAATTCGTAAAATACTATCCAATTTGGTGTCTCATTAGAAATGGGATTACAGTAGCCCCTAATAGGATTCTTTCAGAGATAAATTGCTTTTTCGCTGAATCTGTTTGCAGCCAGAAAGGAAAAAAAAAAGAGCAAATTCGAAGAGAAGTGAATGTAGTTTCATATGAGCGGAATAATTCGATTTCCTTTTAAACTTAATTAAAAATATTTTTACAATATATATATTTACTTACATTTTTGCATCTGTATACAATGACATTTGAAAATAGTGTATAAATGGCGAGACGTCATGGGTAAATAATCGTTTTTAAAACGTAATGAAAGAATTAATATAGCTATATAAAATATTAAAATTCCCTACGAAGTTTGTATGTATTCTTTAATATTGAACGGGTGTGAGGTATCATTGTCTGTAGTGATTCTTTGATTAAAGCTTCCTCGTAGAGAAAGAAGTGTGTAAAATTCGAGTATAAAATAAAGTTTAAAGAACCGTTAGTTTCGTTTTAATTGGCAAGAGTAGAGTAGACTTCCAAGCTATTAATTAAAATATTTTAACCAAAATACTGAACGGATGGAGCGCACGGATTTGTTGTATAACTACGACTGACCTATCTTCACAAATCTGATATTTTGTGGTTAGCGGAGAAAATTGCACCGAATAGAAAAAGAAGAGAGATTTTATTGGCTGAAATGAGAAAAATAATTTTATTTTTTCCATATTCGCTAGTTTCAAGCGGGATCTCATTAAGTTTCAGTCCCTTCTGGCAGGAATTGCTCTAACATGGGTCCTGAATAACACTATCTGATCAGTTCACTACATACTACCGTTCTCACATATTACGGAGTTTGCCCTAGTATAGTATTACCAACAGCCCGGACGCCTGGTCGTTGCCTACCCATCTATCTAAAGTGTTTTCAACTCCAAGTATTTCCATTATATTGATAGCTAATTGTATTATTCTAATTAATTAATCTACTATTCCGGCGTGAACGTTTGAACTTCTACCAGCCCCCTTTAATAGTTTGTTGCCTTATTTAGAGTTAAGCTTCCTCTTTGGCACTTACACTACATAAGATATGGACCTACAGGTTAAGGTGTGATCCCAACCTCATAAGCTCCTACCGGGAATTGAACTCGAGTATCCCGCGATGAATGCAAGAACGATAATCAAATAGCCACGAGGGAGTTGAAGCCGCTTTAGGGAAAGAGACTTGATAAAAAACTAAGCTCGAGACTAACGTTAAAAAATTCACGTCAACCTTTTCAGCTACTCGGCCATTATAACCAAAATTATATCAATTTTTATCAATGAATATAGATAAATAATTCGACATTTAAATATCAATCATTGCTACCTAAATAAGATATATAAAGGTAACCAAGAAGGTTCTGTCGCTTTTTCACCCACCACCTTCAAACATCGATATGTCACGTAAGACGTACTTGAAAGATCAAAAGCAGTCCCCATCAGTATCGACAACCTTCTGCCAACGTTCTGGAAGGCTATGAATTCCATCACGGTAGAACTTGATGGGTCTTGAAGTGAAGAAAGTATCAAGTGCATTTTGCACCTCTACTAGGGATTTGAAATAGCTTCCTCTAAGGTGATTATCTAAGGAATGGGACATATGATAATCAGACGGTGTAATGGCCGGGGAGTATGGCGGATGCAACAGTGTTTTCCATGCAAGGCGTAGAATACTGTCCCGGGTCATCCTAGCCACGTGGGGCTTAGCGTTGTCCTGTAACAGGAGGACCCCTTTCCAATTCATAAGTGCTGGCTCCGGAGTTTTGAGTTTTTTCTTGAACACCGTTTAAGTGCTGACAGTACACAGTTGCATTGATGCTCTGACCAGCTGGTAGCAGTCCCAATGCATGATGCAGCGAGTAGTCCCCAAAAACATAGGAAGGAGTTCTTCTGGTGCAGTGTTGGTTACAGCTGTTTTGGAACCGGTTCATTGGATGCTAACCAATGATTATTGCGCCGTGGAGTTCGTACACAACCCACTTCTCATCACATGTCAACACTCTCTCCAGAAATGGCTCCTTCCTCCGACAAGACAGCAAAGAAACATATGTCTGCTCACGTTGCCTTCTGGTCTGGAGTCAAATCATGTGGGACCCATTGTCCGAACTTGTAGTGCTTCCCAAGTTGACGGAGGTACTACCAAATGGTTTCCCCACTCACACTGAATTGTAGTCCCAATTCCTCATATGTTTGGCCACTGATCGCCTCAATTGCAGAATGAAGATGTTCATTTTGTACATGTGTTGATCTTCTAGCACGTGGTGCGTCTTCAAGTGTTTCGTCACCATCCTTAAACATGTTAAACCACCGATGCACTGCCCGCGTAGTCGCGACACCCTCACCAAAGGCCTGGCATATCTTGCGTCTCGTTGCAGCGGCGTTTGACTCCAGTTTAAACTCGTACAGCATACACGCCCTTATGACGCTCTGTGGAGGTCCCATGTTCACTGTCACAGCCAGGTAGTATGTTGGATATACGGACACTAACAACTGACCTTCGCCTTATTTCTATTCACATTCAACTCACGGTGTGAGGGCCAATTGAGCACACACCTTCACAAGAAGCAACAGAACTTTCTTTGTTACCTTTATATAATAGGAAGACATTTTTTAATGAGTTCTTTTTGTAGTAATAATTCTTAAAGTTTATAACATGTAAAATGATTTAGAATATCTTCGTTAGAAAACTCATATGAGGCAATTAGTATTGTGAGTTCCAAATGAGTTTTATGTGTAAAAATACATGAAGCTAATTCGTACCAAATAATATTAGAAAGGTACAATTAGATGGAAATGCAATGAAGCACTAATTTTTATTTAAATACACTGTATTTCCAGGCAATACATACACCAAATGTTTGTAAATATTCCTCTCCAGTTCATACAAATATATTTATTTGAACATTTACTGAAAATTCGAAAAAAACTATTAAAATCATTATTAATAATAAAATTTTAATTAAAACATTTACTATAAACAATTACGTAAATGATTGAAAACACAAACTTTATATCGAGTTTATGAAACTATTTCACGAAAGTAACAACTCATATTAACTTACAGAATGTGAATATAAAGTTCATTGCGATTTTCATTGTAGTTTAAATAGTCTTCTAAGTAACGTGAGTCCGTTAAAGTTTTCCGTTAATTTTAAACATGGGAAATAATTTGATATATTCATATATACATTACCTGGTATATACTTGCATTTGAGTTGTTTCATGAATTTCTACAAAAAGAACTAACCAAAATTTCTTTATATTTTAGTTATGAAAATTTTCTGTTCTCGTGATCTTTAATTTACATATACAACTATATTAGTAATGAAACAATATTTATATTAGAGCTGGGATTTCAGGTGCTGTACATGTAAAAATAGTGCCGATTTCTCATTTTGAACCATGTTCTAATTTTAATATATCAGATTTAGGGAACCATAATGTGTCCTTTTTCTACGACTAAAATTGATGAAATGCTATCCTATTACAATGATATGAAAAACCTATCAACTATAGAACAGAAACGTGTGAAAGAATATAATAAGATAAAATCCTCTTGATATAATAAGGTGAAAATTTAGCGTTGTTTACTTTGTATATAACATAGGAGAAATCATGGGATTCCTCCATTTCCATAGAAGTTTTGATAGCTATCGTACTTTTAAGCTATGCCTGATGCCTCATAAACAACAAAATCCAAGCTATTTTTAAGATATCTTATTTCCCAAATTTTAATATCCAATGCTTTACACTAAGTCTTTTCTCTTATTCCTTGCAAGTTGCCTCTCTCCATTAAAATATTTTTCAATGTTAGTTAGATAACTAATATTTCTTGCACATTCAGTATCATGCATAGTTATTCTAAAATAATTTAGACCTCTTGTTAAATACGCGAATAGTTTGAGAAAAGAAATTCGATGTATTGCAAGTTACTTATATTGCCAACGTTCTAAAAATAAGAGTTGTTTTCGACTTAACTCCCCTAGTTTTCATGCATGAGAAATATAACCTCCAATCTAGTATATATTACCATCGATAAACAGTTTAGTTTAAATTTGTCAAGGTAGAGAAATGCGTATATGTACTAAGTCAGCACCCTACCCTTACCTGAATATCTCCGTTCGTGAGATTAGCGAGGTCAAACAGTTCCGAGTATGATCAGAAGAAAGATGGGTGATCGTTCATAGTCACCAGATGGTGTTAGCACTGCGGCGTCCGGTCAGCGTTGTGAGCTACTCGAAAGAAAGAAGTAGCTATCCGGTCAAGAAATCCAGCATTAACGGCAAGAGTAGGTGATGTGCTCACCACACATCGGCCCAAAGGCAAGAGTGCCCCAAGCGGGTTGGTAGACACTGATTCTCTTATGTGCTATTGCATCAGGATCTAGTTTAGAGAAGTATACTAAAACAATTCAATAATTCCATCCTATCATACAAAAAATGCTACGATTAAAATAATTGAATTTGCAGAGCTGTAATTTTAACATTTAAGGTCCTTGTAAAGTGTCTACAATCAAAATTATATGAGGGTTCAAGATAGCAACGCTCATTTACACACATAAAAATTAACTTCTGCACATGGACAACTCACATGATCACAAATTACTGAATAGTAACTTTGTCTGTGTGAACCATTGTTGATTTAACGATAATTTTTCAGAAACGACAATTTTCCAACTTAGCCGCACACTTTGAACTTAATCAGCGAGCGAGTCAAAAAGTGCATGATGTTCATGTCTCCACAGAAAGCTAATAAAACAAAGCTTAACCCTATATTAAAGACAGCTAAAATTACACATTTAAATATTTTCTATTCGTTTCTCCAACTTCATAAATATGAATAACATTAATGAACAATACTGTATGAATAGTTACATCCATTGAAACTAATATTTGAAAGCATAAAGTAACATTTAATAATAAATGTGTGTGGATGTCTTAATTTCCGCAAAATTTAAACCTTTTTGCCAGTTTTCTAATGGCACCTAAAATTCCAGACTCTAGTTCAATATTCTGTATAACTTAGGACATTTAAAAGCGAATAACGTAAATTTCCATGATTTTTTGTATTTCATATTTTACGAATTTATTTAAAGTATGAAGAACGATAATGTAAACTAATAAGCAAAAAAAAAAAAACAGTTTTTTGAAGTGAGCTTTCGGAAATAAATATTAATAATTAGAAAATGTTATTACCACACAAAATACAAAAGAAAGTAAATTTTAAAATTTGTGTTATATTTATTTAGATATTCTTTAATTAACTATAGGCCTACTTTCAGATACTTATGTATATGCTACCATGCTACAATAGATTTATTGAAACCAGTCGAATTCGGGCAAAATATTCTTTCTCACACAAATCCTACACTCAAACTTCTATCGTTAGTTTATTCTTCATTTTATTACTGCATGAAATAATTCTTTGGTGTATTAGTTTTCTTGAAAAATAAACAAAACAACATTACATTTACAATATCAACACCACAATTCATTAATATCCATATCTTCAGTTATAAACACTTACTCCACCACAAACAAAAATTATACGAAACATTTTATGAATTCAGAACAGTAATAAACATTAAAATTGTTATCATTACCTAACACATTTTTTAATAACACTGTGTATTAATACCATATTGTTGTTGTTTTACAAATAATAAACAACATCGATATATTGGTGTATTTATTATTACTTTGTAAATAAACACAAATCTATATGTCTTAACGATATTTACACTGATACTACATAATATCGTACTGGAGATATGAGCCAGCCAAAAACAAAATTTTAAAAGTAATTAATATAATTATGTTTATATAGATGTACGTTAGAACAAGGTTTCTACAGTTCATGATTTTCATTTTAGATCAATAACAAGCTTTGTTATAAACTAATTTTTAAAAATAAATTCAACTGTTGAATTGTTAAAAATATGTATCCACTTATCACTAGAGTAATATGTAACTGAATTTGAAAAGTTCTGATTTTGCTTTTCGAATAATGCATAACTGCACTCGAATAACGCCGTATGGCGAATTTCGTAATTATTAATAATCTGAAGGAAGATATTTGGAGAGAGAAACTCCTTTGACAGGTTGAACCCAGCTATAGCTTCTAATATAAACAAGCGACGGAGGAACCGAGATGTAGAACATATGTGCAATTTGTTTTTAATGTTTCTGTTTC
Organism: Thermobia domestica; assembly: GCF_964235325.1. NCBI lineage: Eukaryota > Metazoa > Arthropoda > Insecta > Zygentoma > Lepismatidae > Thermobia > Thermobia domestica. Next base: position 41,536,865 of record NC_137455.1, on the reverse strand, counting down.
GAAGCCTTATGTATAGTATGCACCATTTATATTATCAGCTTGCCGACGAAATTAGTACAACTCAAAAGGATACATTTTAATTCCTTTGAATGCATACAACTAAATGTTTTTGCTAATAACTTTACACTGAGTTATAGTTGTGGTCGACCATATTTAATTTTACAACCAGCAGCTTTGGGTATTATTTCCAACTAGTCTCCTGTCTTCTTTTCTCGAAAGAGACATTTTTATTGCATATTTTGCTGCTACACAATTTTCAACTTCGTTCCTTACAGTAAACAACACTAACATATAATATGTGGATATGTAAATAATATTCCATTAACAGGTCGCTTATTTATAAACAAGTGCCAGTTGAAATGCCTTAATAATATTCTCCATGCGAAATACTATAAATATTTCAAGGAAATTAATAAAATGAACCATTCTCATATTTTAGACACATACTATCACATATAACAAAGGCATTACAGAATTAATATTTCAATCTTGTTTCATCCGGTAATAGTATTCGTATAAAAATTAGGAATATTCTATTTCACTGAAGTATGTATTCAATCTGTACTACAAGAATTATCTGTCCATTTTACATAAACATTGCTAACTGTGCCATACAATGTTATTCGATACAGTATTTTAATTGAAGTCAAAAATAACTTTCAAATTATTTTCGCAAGAGTATTAATAATCTTTTATTAGAATACGATATATATATATATATATATATATATATATATATATATATATATATATATATATATATATATATATATATATATATATATAAATCCAAATATTCTTTCATACTTAGGTGTATGCGTCTTAATATAAGTATCAAAGTTGTACTTTGATCAAAGTGGTATTGTGGTATAGTTTGCGCAACTACAAACTTTTCACAAATTAAATTAGTGAATTGAATACTAGTACAAATCATTACCTATGAAAGTGGTTAGTTTTGAAAGTCGTATAGGTTGTAAAACGTGTTCAGCACTTGGAAAAGTTTCATAGAACAAGTCTAATTCTTATTAGTGCTCTTTATAAATCTCATAAATTCATGAATGTTAATAAATTTTACCTAATGAACTATTAGAATGACATATTAGTTTATATTAATAACATTAGCTAGTAAAGAATTTGACAAAATAGCATTTGCATTACATATAAAACTTTATTAATGTTAGGAGAAATATTTTCTTAAAAGGGAAATAGTTGTTTCTTAAAAGTTTGTAATACCCGGGAGCGGCAGTAAGCAATAATGTTTTTCTCACAATGTAAGAAATTTGTTAAGTAATGTACGTTATTTGCTGCATTTATATATTTGTAATGACTATTCCTATGCATACTAAATGATGGCAAAATCATATTATACATGTTAAATAGTTTTATTGCTTCTTAATTTTAATTAAATGATACAGTGAATCATTGATGAGTTTGAGAGACTTGCCTGCATCACATTAATGAAGCTGCTAATAACTTTCTAGAAATTCAACCACAAGAGCTAGATTCTACCCTTACATACCAAATTCATTTATCAAAATTAACATGTATTTTTAAAATTAGTTAGTTTAATTTAATATTCCATGTAAGCGAAGTTCAGTATATAAATTCGATTATGATGTGATTGTCCCATATATGATAAGTGGATTTTAGTAAACGTTTTGTCTCTAAGAGAGTGTGTTGATTTTTTTAAAATTAATCAGTGAATCACTTGGAATATCAACTAAATTTAACAAAACTATTTGAACATGAGAATGTGTCATATTAAATATACAATAATTAGAAACAAAAATAAATACAGTTATGCATGATCTGTAAATACCCTATTTAATGATTGTTAAAGAATCAGTCTTTTTGGCCGCAACAATAAAATTATTTTTTGTTGCATTATTAATTGATTGTTTGGTTTTTAGGACAGAATTTTTAAAAGTTATTCATATTACCATGTGTGTATTGATTAATGAATAGAAAACATTCTAGTTTTGTTTTTGACTGTACTTTTAAACACCCGTATCTAAAGACATCAATCTTTTATAAACTATATCGCATCATTTACAATAATTGTAATAATATCAATATAAAAACATCTTCCTTAAAATTACAATAAATAATCATATTACACGAAATTTCAAAATAATAAAAATTCGTTTGTTTTTCATTTTTCTATTAATTGTTAACACAATATATATATATATATATCTAATTATATATATTATATGTAATTGAGAAACATAGAGTGATTATCACAAAGCGTTAATCACAAAGCACTTTTTGTATGTAAACAATGACAACATCATTTTGTATGTTTCTCTGTTTTGTAAAGCACATGTTTGTAACATTATAAACCATATAATTTTCTTAGTACTTTATAATATATAGGTAGGTGTAGACATATATACCTTAGATGCAAAATATCTAGGACATCTGAGTAAAATGTTAAATAAAATATATATTAATTTTGAGCTTCTGCTTCTGTATTGGATGGAACATTTTTCTTTAAATAATAACTTGGTATGACATGAGCAAACATACCATATTCATGAGAAAGTATAATACTGAAATGATAATACATGATTAGTATGGTTAAAGTTTCTAATATATTAGTAAGAATGAGTTATATAAATAGTAATGTAGATGAATTTACATAATTGACATCCTATGTCTGTGTCATTTAATAATAAAATAGGCATATTTACACTTTCGTTCTGTCGTGCCTGTTACTAAAGATAGACGAAAACGCACTTGATATGCTGACTTATTAACTAATTTAAATTTAAAAAGCACATCTTGTAGTACTGTAATATAATTTTGCTTCTAAAACATAGGAATATGTTAAAATGTGGCAATTTACCCATTAACATATATCGTATCACAATTTTTAATGTTCTAGATATCAGAACGACAATCAAGCTTCATTGAGTTAGTTCATAATATTAAATCATTAGTTTATTATTCTCTTTTTGAGAGAAGGGCATTCAGAGTTACAGTTTTTCATATTGATAAAAATGTTATGAATAATCCATTGATGAATTGTTAATAATTCATAATAATCATGAATTAAATTTTGTCTTATTTTTAAAATTTCAAATGGAACATTTACAAATTTAAATATTGCAATACTGTTGAGAATGAAGTATTACCCTTACATGTCTCAAATTATACGATGCGCTGATCATAAATGTATCAAGCTGTTAATTAAGTCGAGCGAAACAAAGTCTAAAACTTCAGTTCCTAATGATTCCTAATGTACTCAGATTAGCACAAATTGAAGTTTTTATTAGAGCGATAGGCTAACTCAGATTCCTTAAGACTTAAGAATTAACTCATGCTAATGAGATAAATATGCTATTTGAAGAAGAAGACACTATAGAAACCAACATATGTGTATAATCTCTATAATTATAACTTATCCTTTACTTACCTAAGTTTCCTTTACTTAATTTTTCACAAAATATGTTAGTCCATTGTTGAAGTGACATAGCCTATTCATTTGCATTAATATTTATTAGTTTTTGAAGCTAAAAATAGGTAATTACATTGTGTTGATTATAACAATTAAGAGCACAAACTAATTTTCATTGTAATTCTGTAGAAAGACATTACACTGTACATTTATATAATACATTACCACTATGTTAAATATATTGAGGCATTCTTCCTAAGAAATATTACATTAGATATTAAATAATAAATGTCTACACATACCTTTATATAATATCTTCTTTTTGGTGGAACGAATTGCAACATAGAGCAATTGACAAGAAAGATATGTTTTAAATAGCCACACCTATTCAGAACACATGCATTATAGTATCAAATTATTTGATTGATTAATTCCATCATCATTATTATTTTATTTATATTCCAAAATGAAACGGTTTGACTCCTACTACAAAAACATCTACATAAAGCATGACGACAAAAACAATAAAATGTTTGACATTCACAATTATTCTGTTCTTGGTCCGATGCATATTTTCAAATATTCAATACTCGTACTTTATAATTTAAATTAACGCACAACACTGTTTGAAAAGCTTACTCATACATTCACTCATTTACATTAAATAAAAAGTCGAAACTTAAGCATAATTATATTTAGCTAATACATTTGTAGTGTGTTTCACAGAAATATCTACATATTGTACAAATAATTATAACTACACAGAAAATTGGCTTATTATTTACTTCTTTAAATTAATACGTACATATATTAGTTACATGTACATATATATATTAGTTAAATTAATTTACTACCAGTCAAGTTTGTTCCAAACACATATTTCAGGACACGACACGGTTTTAATCCTAGAAATTCTTTTTTCACATCAAATTCACAAATTTTACTGATGTTCAACTTCAATCGGGTTTTTACAATGTAATTGAAATGGTGTTCAAAAGTTGTCTATTCAGTGTTTGATTTATTCATCCACATAGCTCAAACACCAAGATCATTATACACATAAATTTTAAATACTTCAGAATCAAGCATCGAACTTGTTATTATAATAGATATTTGTAATTTGTATCTTTTATTTTTTTAGATAAGTTCAAAATATTTTAATAGTAATATTTTATTGGCTGACATATTGCAATTAATGTGTTCAAACAAATAAATACATAGCTGCTAAAGTTTTTATTCCCGTTTTATTTTTTCTGTTGTCCAATATTTACGTAGTAAATTAATTGTAATCACTTGGCTTAGCTTGAATGACCTTACACGTTTCCATCCTACTTGAATTAAGAAATTTAGAAAAAAATTTCCTGTAGCCGTAGTCTAATATTAAACTCAACAAAAGTAAGTTGTAACGACTTTGCTTCTTACATGACAGTTTAGCCGCTTAGGACTGAAAACAAAAGTTGTGGTTGTGTTCTAGAAATCACATGGAGCAAAATTCGCCTAAATACGTGCAACATATTTAGTATTAAGAATATTCACAATTCAAACATTAAAAATTACAAGAATATCAAGTTTTTGCCATGACGAGCAAATACACGTTATAATTTGATTTTTCTTCATATTTGTGGTTGATGTGATGTCATTTGTCCAATTTCAATATTACTTGTACATAATGCAATAATTAGCTTCAGAAACATGTGATGAAGCACTTACTGATTTGATGCTTGAAACTAATTTCCTAAACCCACCACTGCGTTGTTAGAATATGATTTAAGAAGGGGGCGTTAAGATGTATTCGCAATAAACAACAAAAGAAATAAAGAAAACGAAAGAAAAGAAATGAAAAAAAATCAATGTGTACTAGGTAAGACCCATGGAGATCTAATTATATCATGCCTCGCACGTAGGCGCCCATAACCATGTTGTAAATATCTTATTATTTCAAATTTCAGTTCAACCTTAGGTATGCAATCATGTAATCTTTTGTAAGGTTTATAGGAGTTATTAAATCATTTTCGAGGTATAATTATTGATATACTAAAGTTAATTTAACGAAACAACCTAAGTAAGAGAATATAGATTCTATGTTACGATTGTGCTTCAGAAGTATTCCATTGAAGAATTATTGAAATATTGATCATAGCTAGAGATTCACTAATATTTAAATCCCATGCATTTTGAAACTTTGATTCGTTGTGTCAGTAGCATTGCAGGTACAGGGTGAAAGCATTTTAATATCCTCATTATGGAATGTCCTTATGCAATTATCTAAAGGGTATCGTTTGTAGATGGTATTCTATATGTATACACATATCTTCAAATCAATTATGTTTAGGTAGAATGCTTTGAAGCTCAGATATTAAACATATTCTAGATTCTAACAATATCTGGATCTAAGCATAGCTGAGAACCTTGACCTCTGTGGCTATGAAACGATATATATACTATTAGTTTTGACTTTTGTGGTTATGAACTACCAAATTGTTACCGTTGGTTATATATATATAAACCTAAAAGTTCATAAATATGCACAATCTTAAGCTCTAAATATGATAAATCATGGCCTAAAATATGATAGAATGATCAGGGGTGTAATTAGGCGTACATAGACGTGTACGACATACATACTATTAGTATAGTACAGTATACCAACTTACTATTTTTATAGTTCAGCGTAAACTTACTTCAAATTTACGGAAGAACCGGCGTATACAGGGTTGGGGTTCTTCCGTAAACGTCCTAAACAAACGTCCTAAAATAGGAATTTATTACGACGTTTATAGTTATGATCTCCTTAATCAGTATCTATAAGCTATGAAGTACCTGGTGCTTGGGGTCCCGGGTTAGATTCCAACTCCCGCCAAGTGAACTTTATGGTGGACAAACACCTTGTGCGTGGGTTTTCTCAGGGATCTCCCGTTTTCTACCACTTTCTTCATTCAAATCATTTCATCCATTCTTCATCCTCACCGTCTCCTTTATCCTAACCGGCATATTCGTGGGACGTAAAACTCAAAGATTTATTCATTCCAATTACAGCACACTGCGTATCATATAAAGAGAAAAACTGAATTGCACTTTTCTTGTTGGGCAATATTGACACATATATTTCTGAGTAATAAATGAAACTCGCCTAAAATATGATCATAAATATATGTTTCTGTATCATTTCGGGCTCAGATATGATCTAAAGCTAAAATACGATTCAAATATGGATATGTGGGCATGGTAGCTCAGTTCTATAGCGTTAACGTCTGGTCCGTGGGATTCGTGATTCGATTCTAGCTCGCGTAGTGGACAAACACCGCGTTCGTTGGGTTTCCTCGGGATTTCCCCCTTTTCTTACACTTGATTCATTCCACCATTGCATTAATTGCTCATCATTATCTTCTACTTTAGTCTAACCAGCATAAGCATGGGATATAATAGTGAAAGATTTCATTTCATTTTTCATTTTCAAATATGGATATATATATGGCCAAAATCCATCTTGTTTATATTTAACTAGTTGAGATGGATGTTGTTTGCTTAAAGAAAATGAATGTACGGAAAATATTTGACCCGTATCTCCCACTTGGGATATGCATGTCAATTAAAGCGTAACAACAAATCACCAGTAAGTTATACAATTTTTGACATAAATTTTGAACTCCTATCTCCCTTAGGATACGTTCTTTAACCAAAGTACTATGATAAGAACTTAGTTGAAGATAGGCACTATGTTTCAAAATTCATTTTAGACTGTTCGTTCACTTCCTTGTGACGCAGTCACAAACAGCTGGAAACATTGCTTTGAATGCGAAGAGATGAATAATACATATATAAAATGTACCTATTCCCTCCTTACAACAGATATTCTCAAAAATACTGTTACACGTATTTGCTTATTTTTAAAGAAGAGTTTATGTTCCAAATTTTATCTTCCTAACTTCAAAGAATCTTGAAAACCTCATTAGTTTACTCCCCACTACCCGTTAATAGCCAAAGTAACATGATAAAAACTCAGTTCGAGGCTCAATAATTCATTTGAAACGATTCAGACCTTTTCTCGTGGTGTGATCACAACGAAGATCTTTTTCATTTTTATATAATAGATTAGATATGCAAACGTAAGAAGGGATAAAAAATATTCGTGATAATAATCAGAACCCTACACATTATTTTGCAAGTGTAAGGATTGATTCAGTTTTCACTAAACGGTATATGTTAATGTACTACTGAATATAATGATCTAAATGCTTGTTTTCGAAAGGTGAATATCTAGCTATTAAAATAAATTGAAACCGAAATATTATTATAACCAAGATTTGAAATAGATTATTGAACGTAAATATTTGAACATTTGACATTCTTACAGCATGATTGCCAATATTTTGTGGAAGTTTTGATGAAAATCTTTTACTGCAAAATTTTAGTCCTGGTTCAATATTAGTAACAGCAGATATATTCAATACTATACATATAGTATTAAATGTGTATTCAAATTTTTAACTTACATAGTTCATTCATCATACTGGTTTCAAATAGTTTGCCAGGTTGAGAAAAAATAGTAGGCCTAAATATGTTACAAATATTTATTCCCTTTATCTCTTTTTTCCTTTTTTTTTTTTTTTTTTTTTTTTTTTTTTTTGCCGAACTCAAACTGGAATGCAGCACACAAGCCAATGATATTTCTGTGAATAGCGCGTTTTTGCATATCTGTTGCTCATTTTTGACATGTTTTGAAAAATGATCTCCTAGCAACAATGTGTGTGTATGAGGGAGAGAGAGAGAGAAGGAAAGAAAAAAAGAAAGAATGCGTAGGTGAATAGGAGAGATAGCTACAGTCAAACATGGAGCGAGAGAGATGTTAAAGTAATATATTCATCAGTTCTCCACACTCTCTTTTTCTCTTTTTTTTTTTTTAAAAAAAAATATGTTCGTAGGAAAATTATAGTGAATATTGAACACATCCCTTTCTCTTTCTCGAGTTTCCTTCCCACACACTGATTCATATGTGAAGATTATGCGATAGAAGAAGAACAGTAGATTATACAAAAGGAAGAAATATACAAATATAAGTAACGACTAAATATTAAACTAAAATGAATAAATTTACAGATGATTTTCTTTTCGAAAATATATCTAATTTTTAAGTCCATTTTGTTAAAAATAAGTCGCTTGATTGGACATTTGGCTTGGTTTCGATTTGACTTTAGCATCCCGTTCAGTAGCGAGTTTATCTGGGGACGTGAGATTTTAACCGAGTGAATTCGAACCGGGAATCAAATCCAGATCTTCCGCGCCAGAGGTATTAATTTGACGCATTTTATCATCAAATCATCTGGTGGAATCCACATGTTAAAGAAAAGTTCCTGAAAATCAGTTTTCCTTATTATTTGGTCATTTATTCAAACTATAAAATATTGTCCCCACCGGATTTTAGTTAACACTAGATAATTCAGAGTCTGTAAATACGTTTTTAAAGTGTTTAATATTTCGGCTAAAACGCCTTTGTATATTTTCTGTTTCTCTGTGTATCCAGGATGCAAAAATCTTTAAAACTACTTGATGGATAACCATCAATTTTGGCCAGGATGTACAGGTTCGAACGCTAGGAATCGAGTTTATTGGTGGAGATGATTTATCCAACTTATTAAAACACGGTTTCCTATGTATTCCTATGGCAGTAATTATGATTATAATCCTTGCTTGACAAACTACCCGCAGTATTGTTGAGATTAGCAGGTTAGTATAACTCTCAGGATACAACATACAAATTTGCCCGTGTAATAACAACACTAGAATGAAACTATAGTGATCGCGAGGACTAGTGAAACTTGATCTACCTTCAGAGACGTATCTACAGAGGTTAGGGGGGCCGGTTCCTCTAAAATTTGTACTGGCTCCCCTAAAAATTTTCATCCGGTAGGCTTGCAAATGAACTATAATATGGTTGGATTGGGCTCCCCATAAAATCTACAGGGCCCCAATACTTTTTTGGACTGGCTACTGGCTTGCCTAAATTTACCAATTTCACTACCGAATAGAACGCGAGCGTGTGTCCTGGTCGTCTATTCCCTACCTATGAAATTTTGCCACTGTCTTCTCTCGCGCTACACGGAGAACATCTGAGGGTTCAATGTTGTCGAATTGCCGCTAAGTTTGATTTTGTTTTCATTGTTTTTTACATTTTTGCTTTTAATGTTTTCTGTCGTTTAATTCGAATAATCGTTAGTGTTGGTATTATGTTTTTTTTTAAAAAAAAAATGTCGTTGTTCCTTCTTCGCTGGTTTGCCATGTTTTCTACGCTTAGCAACGTTGTTGTGTGCTTCTGCTATTTCACTGTTTCTGAAATTTGCGTTTCGAAAGTAACCCCACGAACCGTACCGAACTCGTCCGATGCATGGTACGTGAGGAGCAACACTTCTATGATTTGCGTAGAGAACAGGCTTCACGAGTCGTCGACATAACTCATAGTTGACTTTCTTCTCGACAAATCTAAATGTTTTTAACTTTCAATTTAACATTCATCTGAAAGTTAAATGCTATATTTAATTCCAGGTTTTTTAAAAGTTTAGCATTTTGAAAGGATTTACCAAAACCAAAACAAAACTTCTTTACCTTACATGAACTGTGAAAATGCTACTTCTTTACACCTCAATTTGTAGCGGTATGTAATTTGGTACCAACATTCCAATTATTACGCTCCAAAATTTGAGTTATCGCCTCTGCATGACGTATCCACTATATATGTAATCAAACAAACCACATCCGCTCTCTTAGTTTTTTATCCATAAGGCAGCAAGCAGTACGAGTGAAATTGAAATTTCGTGTATAAACAAATAGATAATAATCTTCCATTTCTAAATGAACCCAATTTTTGTTCACTTACGTTATACATAAAATTTAATTAATTCATTTAAAACATCCTCCGCAATGACCATCCTAATGATCATTTATTGTGCATACAATCTTTATCCTTATTCTCGCGGTACTTTTCGTTGCAATAATAATTGCAATATTTAATTGTTGTATTCCTTTAATAATAAAACTTGATTTTACCAGAGTATGTTCTGAATCCTCTACAAGAATGATTTATGGGTAAAACTTTTTAGAGGCTGAAAATTGTGTGCTTTCTCGACCATTTACATCGAGATTCACATTCCGTCTGATAATCAAGATCAATATGATAAATATGGCCAATATTTCTTTCACACATACTTTTTAAGCCGAGTCTTTGCTCTCTCGGAGTTGCTCCCCCATTTAGTTAAATTACCATTACATTACATTACATTACCATTACTATTAAATTACCATTATCTCCTCCATTTAGTTAAATTTCTTTTATATGTCACTTTCGTTTTGAGTACGACCTTCGCCACGTAGCGCAGAATAGAACGAAGATATATGTTCTTCCAGTTGGCAATCGTATTGAAATACTCGGCTGCAAATTTTCAATATTCCTTAATATATATATATATATATATATATATATATATATATATATATATATATATATATATATATATATATATACTCCCACAGTACAGCGCCCTTACATTTCAATACCCCACTCAACCCCGGGCAACACACTCCGGAAAAAGCTTCAATATGATTGAGATCTGCAATTTTAAATATTTCATTTTTTCTAAATCTGTTGAGTACATACAGTGTAAGCAGTGATTAGATGTGTAGTTGGATGGTTAGTCGTCCTTTTAAGCACACCCACACTATTTGTGACGTGGACCTACAGTTTACAGTATAATCTGAATCGTTGTAGTGCGTTAAAAGTTCAAAGATAACTGTATATTAAAAATAAGTAAAAACGGGATTCCGTGCGTAACTAGGCTTGCAATTCACTATACCACCGGTGAGGGCCGATGTGGTTGAGCAAAAAATGAAATGAAATATTTCAGTTTAACATCCCACGATTAGTCTATGCATTTGAGGCCAAAAGAGACGATGATTAAGGCAATTGAATGATGATGGAAAAATTGGTGGAATGAGAAAGTCGGAGAAAATAGGAGCACACCGAGAAAACTCACTGATACGATGTTGTCCACCACAAATTTACTTGGCCGCGGATCGAATAAGGGACCCCACGCACTAGAGATAAGCGCTCGGTATGGTTGAGCAGTTGTCTACTTTCACTAATATTTATGAAAGAAGAGAAAATACTTTCTCATTTTTATCTGCTCCGAAAATGGAGCAAGTATATTCTTATTACAGACATCTAAAACCAGAATATAGCCTATTCGGCTACGTCGATGTGATCTGTCAACTGATATATAATATATATAGTTAAATATTTTCGTTAAATAGAAATTAAAAAATAAGAGTATATAATTATTTCCGGTTATACTTAATTAACTGTGCTATGCAGTGTAGTCTTGCTGCTGTCGTAATGAAGAGTTTAGTACGGGTTTATTTCATTATTACTTTCGTAATTCTCATTCTGTAAAGGTTATAATTCCCATATAATGTCAGTTTACAAGTATAGAAAGTAATTTGTTTTAATCAAATTTATCGAAAATTAAACATGACGTTTTACGATCAAGCATAATATTTTGTTCAGATCAGTAAGGTCTATGTCTGACATATGTTTTATTTTTGGACATTATTATTTCGTTAAATGCTACTAATATTTTTTTTAAAAATGCTGATTTTGATTTTATTTCTTTTCAAAGAATGAACAGTAAAATTTGGTGTACTAAATGTATGTAATACAGGCCGGTAGCCAGTCCAAAAATGTAAGGGGGCGGTATAAGTTTGGGGGGCCCGGTCGAACCATGTATTTCATAACTATTATAGTTCATTTGCAAGCCTACCGTAAAAATTTCAGTTGGGTACTGCCCCTCCAAACCCCCTTGGGTACGAGCCTGATGTAATATATCCAACACTTGTATTCATAGCTTCTAACCGAATACACAGTTTACCGTTCTTTATTTTTAATTTTTACCACTCTTAAGAAAAGTTTTCAAATTTTGTATTATTTAATTTCTGCTTTATAAATAAGGCTGTCCAATTCGTTACTTGATAAGTGACCACTAAACAACAATGATTTGCCAGTTTGTATTTCTTTTTTATCGGACAATTCCACACTCGGAAGGCCCATTTTTATCTTTTGTTTATGGTTATGGTGCAATATACTTGTCTTTTACAACGTACATCAAGTTTTTAATGCAGTATTGGAATGCGCTTTGTTTCTTTCGTCCGTTTCTTTTGTTTTTATCTGCAAGACCAGAAGGAGTGATAAGACAAGAAGTAGAGGAAATACAAGTTAATAAATAACGTCCTAAATTAACTAAATTTTCCATGAAAAAAAAAATCATCCTCATAAAATGTAAAAGATACGTAAAAAATACTGAATTGAACCGCAAACTGAAATGCATATTGAACTATCAGCTATTTATAAATTATAATTTAATTTTACTTTTTCTTTTTCTTTTGTTAAAATAAAAAAAAAACATAAAGAAAACTTTTTCCAGGACCGTAGCTAGTGGCGTAGCGTGCTCGAATCCAACTAGCACTCTACAATCAATATAAGTAAAAGTCTAATTCAAATTACTTGGTGTTGGTATAACTGCTTTTTCTCTTACGTTTTCTGTCGAACTTATCTATAGATGACACGCTTTGTCCTTTGTTTGTGTTATCCCTTGTACACGACTGCCGTTGACATATTCTTATTAGTATAACAGCACTTTTGATGCCAAAGGCCAACTTGTCAACCGAGCGATATATAGCAGTGATAGTGACATCAACTGGAACAGCCATTCTATACCAAATTCTGTTAGTTAAATTTCGAGTCAATAGATGGAAATCCTGTAAACTCAAAAGATTTCGTTGATACTTTAACTCCGTCTAGATTACGATCCATTTTCCGTACGTGACATCTAGATATACCCAGGTATCTAAAGGCATAATTTACCCTTTTAAACTTCTTTATACAATTTTCAACATATTTACTGTATAATGATCAATGTTGCTTGAGAGTGAAAGTAGAATGGATGGATAAATGTTAACAAAACGCGATGCAGTCTCTTTAATTCTTGCAATATTACAGCTCTCCTTTAAAATTATGTGCTATGATTATGTTTACTTTCAATATAGGTACACTCTGTATTAAATGTTGATCATTAAATTCACTTCAGTATGTTTTTTGTTTATACGCAAGAGTAGTTTACGCTTATTTCTTATTAGTAGTCGATTTCCTCTTTTCGCTTTTGTAAAATATCTTTATTTCTTTTCCTCAGAGGTATAATAAAGTTTGTTCTCTTCCAAATCTACACTAGACACATTCACAAGACATACAAAAACCATCTTCAAAAAATAGCTGTTTCAAAAACAGCTCTTATTTTTTTTTTAATATAACATCATTATATATATGTAACGTTGAAATATTTTCTTAGAAAATGAAACATTACTTCCATGAATATACATAAAATAGGATTAAATTATACATTTTTTTTATTTTCTTAAAAATATTTTGACCAGTGACCCAATATATTATTGTTTCTCTTCTTCCCTCTTTTTCATTATTTGTTTTAAAAGTTTGAATCTTTAAATACTGGAAAGACTGGCGTTTCTTTTGTTTGGTTGTTTATTTACCGTCCGTTTTCCTATGGTAGTTTTAAGAGCAATTTCTTACATCTATACAGGATTGCTTCCAGCATTCTGACCTGCTTCTTCCACCACTGTTAAACCTCCAGCTTGGCTGCAAAAAGAAAATAGTTTATTATTAGCATATTCTAGTAGTATAATTCTATCTTATAGCAAATATTAAAAAAAAAGTAGATATGTGTGTCTGTTACTGGTAAGGAAAAGTCAAACGACAAGAGATAAAATTAAACAATAAGAGATGAAATTAAACAACACGAGATAAAATCAAACAACGAGAGAGAAAATCAAACAACAAGAAATAAAATCAAACATCAAGAGATAAAATTGAACAACAAGGGATGAAATTAAAAAACACGAGACAAAATCAAACAACTAGGGAGAAAATCAAACAATAAGAGATAAAATGAAACAAAAAGGGATGCAATTAAACAATACGAGACAAAATCAGACAGCGAGGGAGAAAATCAAACAACAAGAGATAAAATCAAACACAAAGAGAATTAAATCAAACAAAAAGGGATGAAATTGAACAACGCGAGACAAAATCAAACAACGAGGGAGAATACCAAACAACAAGAGATAAAATCAAACTCCTAAGAGATGAAATCAAACAAAAAGAGATAAAATCGAACAATATGAGATAAAAATCAAACAACAAGGGATAAAATTAAACAACAAAAGATAAAATCAAACAACAAAAGATAAAATCGAACAAGAACGGATAAAATCAGACAACAAGGGATAAAATCAAACAACAGGAGATACAATCTGCCAGTCAATAGTGTACAGAATGTTCGAGAAGTACGTGTAAGCCTAGGTTTAAGTATCACGGAGAGCAATTTCACTGTAATTTTAATTGTTTATTTAGTACATACTACAGTTGAATGCTTATATGGAGAGCAAAATGCTCTGAAGAGGAAAATGCACGGAATCTGCGTCCTGTTGAACAGTCGCACGATCCATGATGTAGAATGCAGTGTTACCAATAACACAACTAAAATTAACAACATTGTTCTCCGTTATACCCAAATCTAGGGGATTAGGGATTTCTGAGATAAACAAGTAAGGCTGGTACTCCAGTTTAGATATTCATAGATTTAAAATGTAAGGAATAAATATCGAATGTTACTTCAAAAGAGGAATATGTATGTAATCAAAATATATACAGATTTTACTTCTGACATTTAAACAATGTTGAAAAATATATTAATAATATAATAGTTAATAATGTAGGCTCTTTAACATATGAAAGTTCACAAGAAAGCTATGATGGACTAAAAGTATGTCAATGTTGTTTGTTAAGTCATGGCCCCTAACGATAGAGCTGTCTGACAATCTGTTACCTAAAACATACAGTAACGTGAGATACACAGTGCGTTTAAACTATATTTGCTTATTCGCATACTCACCGTCGTTGACTCTTTCGGACAATCCATCCCGCTTTACTATATGAGCCCACCATCATCGTCCTTCCAGAACTCGGCTAGATAGTGTTTCTGCTTTTCCCTGTTCTGACATAGCAGCTTGTTTGTGTTTTGGACTGTGGTTTGTACGACATATGCAGATGGGCCATACGCAAGGGTACCGATCCTCAATGCTTATGTGGGCAAAAAAAATGCATGTTTCATTAATGTTCAATGGGTGTACAGATTATTGCCCGCAGGGTGAAATTCCCAGACATGCCATTAACCGAATTTTGAGGTACACTCTGACTTTTTGATTGGTCCAAAGCAGGCAAACGATGTGTCTTGATAGCAGTGAACACGGAATCCTTTGGTGCGATGTCGGAAGTGTTAAGAATAGTCAGCAGCACGGTCTCTCGTACTCGGGAGAACGCATGGTACGATGTTTCCTTATACGCTTATAAGTGAAGAAAACGTGAAATACACCGCGACGAAATACATGTCATCACAAGTTATTACGAACACAAAGAAACATGGAGCTACCGGTTCCTAACGCTTCTGCCTATCCTCCGAAGCATTGGATGTCCACTGTTGTCAAGGTTTACTTCCTGCTTACTTTGGACCCTTCTTAAAATCAGGGTATATCTGAAAACTCTATTGAAAACGTATCTGAGAATTACACCCTGTAGGGAATACCCTCTACACCTTTTGAGAATAGGTGAAATATGCACTTTTGGATTGTGTATGCGTGACTTCTTTTACGCTGATAAGAACCACCATCCGCAGTTTCTGGAGTTCGAAATAGGGCCTATTGACACTTAGCTTTTTCGCAATTTTGGACAGCCCTAGTTCTGAAACAATGCACTTTTCGCCATAGGTCCATATGAACTTCTTCTCTTATTTTGATGTGAGGAATTACCTCTTACAGTTTGTCGGTATAGTTAATTGACAACCTGTACAATATTTGGTATAATTTGAATTCAATTTCTTTCAAAATCTTCAAATATGCGTTCTTAGACCCATGTCCGCAACGAAATACCCATCTGGATGAGTTTCCTCAAAATTACAGAGAAATTGGTATCTTTGATCATACGACGTGTGATAGAGAAGTAACGAGACTGCAAAAGTAGTGCAGCCGATAACGTTGCTTCCTCCACCTTCACACGACAGTTAAATTAACCCTTGCCATAGACTCCCTACAAGTTTGAATTTGCTCCAGTTGCTACATGGTTATTTGAAAGCGTCTAAGGTAAAATTGGGTTTGTGAGGCGAGGTTTTTGTATACGAAAATGGACCGGCAACAGAGTATGAACTATGTCATGTCATTAACGTTAGTGTAAAGGGAAAAGTTTTGCCGATAGATGTCACTACAATCTTCGTATCTCTCCCATGTATTTTTTACCTTTCACAAAAATTTACAATTTCTTTTACAAATTTCAACCTAGAGAGTTCAAATTTTTAGAGAAAAGAACTTCATAACTTAACAAAGGGAACAATCCGTACCGATTTTTTATTTAGAATTTTCTTTATTGTTGAAACAGTTCCATTGTTAAAAATTTAGATAACCATTTCAACAATGAACAAAATTCTAAATACAAAATCGGCACGGATTATTGCCTTCGATAGATTATGAAGTTCTTTTCCTAAAAATTTGAAGTCTCTAGGTTGAAATTTGTAAGAGAAATCGCGAATTTTCGTGAAAGGTAAAAAAAATATATGGGAGAGATACGAAGACTGTAGTGCCATCTATCGGCAAAACTTGTCCCTTTAAACCAACCTTAAAGTTTAGTGAATGCAATACTGCAACTTATAAAATATTACAAAGGTTTCATGGCGAGCGTTTAGACGGCACATGTCGTTTCTAGAAGGCCGGGAGCATATGGAAGATAAACCCCGTGCAGGAAAACATTTAATTTAACCTTAAAACGAATGACAATGTGGAAAGAGGGAAGTCTTTTGTGAAGTTAGATAGTCGATTGATTCTGAGAATGATTGGTACTTAGTTGTATTTGGACGTGTTTTTGGTCAATCAAATTTTAATACAGGATTTGGACATGAGGAAAGGTTCCAAAGAATCATGTCTCACACCAATCTCCATCAATGAATTTTTGGGAGGAAAAAAAAATAATGTATCTCCTGAGTCCCATATTTGCTGGTTCTCAGTTTATGTGACGTCTTTTTATGTCCTTCTTCAAAAAGCACTTAAAATGATGTTACTTTAGGACATGGAATAATATCCAGAAGAACGAAGCCGACGATCTAACACGTGTTTCAGCAGAAGCCTTCCAGCACTGCTACAAGCAATACAAACAATGCCTCCATCGCTGTATAGCTGCCCAAGGGAACATTTTAAATGGAATAACCTTGATTTGTAAAAATAATAAAAATCAACTTTACAAGAAAATCAAGCTCGCTGGTTTCTTTGAACACGTTTTATAACGGTTAAGCACTCCCAAAGTAAATATGCACCTATAGATGCAACTTCCCCCTAATAAACTATTTATAATGCACGAGTAGTTGGGAAACGCGGAAATACGTAGGAACAAACCATGGTTCGACCAGGAATGCATAAAACTAGCAGAGAAGAGAAAACAGGCTAAATTACGCTGGCTACAAAATCCGAATGAAATAACTACACAAAATTTCGCAGATATCAGGCGAGAGACT
The DNA here is from genome assembly GCF_964235325.1 of Thermobia domestica. Classification (NCBI taxonomy): domain Eukaryota; kingdom Metazoa; phylum Arthropoda; class Insecta; order Zygentoma; family Lepismatidae; genus Thermobia; species Thermobia domestica. The sequence goes on along the minus strand of NC_137455.1, from coordinate 41,518,796 downwards.
TCCAAAACTTTTAGAACAAAGAAACGCGATTTTCTGAAAGCTAAAATTAAGGAACTTGAAGATAATAGTAAAAATAAAAACGCCCGGGACATGTGTAAGGGAATCAATGAATTTAAGAAAGGCTATCAATCTCGTGCTTATATTTTAAAGAAATCGGACGGTACAGTTCTCACTGACACGGATAGCATCTTAAATAGATGGAAAGATTTCTTTGACGATTTGCTTAACATGCAACCAAAAACTAGTGGGCGTTTAGAAAAGGAGATACACACCGCACGTATATTCCAGAACCCAACCGAATAGAAGTAGAAACCGCTATAAAGAAATTAATGAAACACAAATCTCCGGGTGTAGATGAAATTCCGGCTGAGTTAATTTTAGCTGGAGGCGAAAAATTGTGGAACAAGATACACAAACTCATTCTACTTATCTACAACAAGGAAGAATTGCCACAAGAGTGGAAAGAATCAATAATTGTTCCAATTCACAAGAAAGGCGACAAAACTGACTGTAATAATTATCGAGTCATTTCTCTTCTGTCAACATTCTATAAAATCTTTTCAAATATTCTATTAGCAAGACTGACCCAATACGCAGATGAAATTATTGGAGATTATCAGTGCGGATTTAGACGAAATCGATCAACTATCGACCAAATACTCGAAAAAAGTGGGAATACAATACCCCGGTGCATCAATTATTTATTGATTTTAGAAAGGCGTACGACTCGGTTAGGAGAGAAACATTATACAACGTTCTTACAGAACTTGGAATACCGAGAAAGATAATTGGATTAATTAAAATATATTTAAATGAATCCCAAAGTAAAGTCCGGGTAGGAAAATTTTTGTTCACGAGCTTTCACGTCGAAAATGGCCTGAAACAAGGAGATGTGTTGTCGCCATTATTATTTAACTTTGTTCTGGAATACGCTATAAGGAAAATCAAAGATAGCAACCAGGGCTTACAGTTGAACGGTATGCACCAGGTTATGGCATATGCTGATGATGTAAATTTAATAGGGGATGATAGGAGAACAATAGAAAGAAATGCAGAGATCTTATTAAACACTTGCAGGGACATGGGTTTAGAAGTAAATGCAGAGAAAACTAAATACATGGAGGTGCGTCGGGACCGTAATACAGCAAATTATAGATGCGTTAAAATATTAAATAATACTTTTGATAAAGTGGATAGTTTCAAATATCTAGGATCAATATTAACAGACGAAAATCATATGCACGAAGAAATTAAATGTCGACTAAAAGCAGGGAATTCGTTTTACTATTCGGTTCAAAATCTCTTGTCGTCGCGAATTCTGTCGAGGAATTTGAGGCTTAAAATATACAAAACGATAATCATGCCTGTTGTTCTGTATGGTTGCGAAACATGATCGCTTATTCTGAGGGAAGAATATAGATTGAAAGTATTTGAGAACAAGATCCTGAGACGAATATTCGGACCCAAGAGAAACGGGAATGGGGAATGACGGGAACTTCATAACGAGAAACTACATAATTTATATGGTTTACCCAACATTGTTAGGGTCGTCAAGTCTAGGAGGCTTAGGTGGGCGGGTCATGTAGGTAGAATGGAAGAAAGTAGAAATGCTTTCAAAGTCTTGACTGGTAGACCCATCGGAAAACGACCATTAGGAAGACCTAGGCGCAGATGGGAGGACAATATTAAGATGGATCTCGCAGAGATTGGAATACAAAGTAGAAACTGGATGCAGTTAGCTAAGGATAGAAGTCAGTGGAGAGCTTTTGTGAACGCGGCATTGAACCTCCGGGTTCCAAAGGCCATAGAGTTAGTTAGTTAATGCACGAGTAGTTCATTTGCTAAAGGAATCTTTTTTTGAATTCAGATACAGGAATTCTAAATTGGGGTAATATCTATATCTATCTATCTATCTATCTATCTATCTATCTATCTATCTATCTATCTATCTATCTATCTATCTATATATATATATATATATATATATATATATATATATATATATATATTCCCGCAGAGTAAAAACTGTCAACAGCATCAGAATGTGCAACGTAATGAAGGACATCTTTAATGCTATAAAATTGCTATTTTTGGTTATGTCAAAAACTACGCATGAAAATTTACCTCCTAGCATATTGTTTTGTTCAGCTGAACATGATATATTATCTACCAATTGTTCTGTGTACTTTATTATTATACTCATTAAACAATTCTTGTAATATATCTTTTTATTTCTAATTTCCTTGGGTACTATTTTTTTAAACATGTTTTTTTTAAAAGAGTTCTGTTATAACGTTCTATGATATGTTGTTTTACGAAAATACATGCTCAAAATGGAGGTCTCAAAATTGAAAAAAAAATCGCAAAATATCATATTTCTATGACTTACAGTTCCCGAGATATGTCTCCTTAAATCTCCCGAAATAGGAACTTTTTTTGGACAATATCTCGGGAACGATAAGAGTGACTCAAAAAATTCCATCAGTTCTTTAAATATATTTTTATGCATCATCGAATGGAGGGCTCACAATTGAAAAAAAAATGCAAATAACACGCAGACACACACACATATAGAGAGATAGAGAAAGAGAGAGAGAGAGAGAGAGAGAGAATGCAGTAATGAACTTTTTAGGTTCGCTGAAAGTTAGAGTTCAAGATTTAATCATAAGTTTCATCTAAATTTTATTAACTATACTGTATGCTGTTACTGTAATAATGAAAAGCATAAGTTGTGCCTATAGAAACAGTTTTAGCTTAATATATTCAGAAAGTTGTTCTACACATCAAGCTTAAAGTTTACTAGAAGTTTAAGTTTGCTAAAACCACTCATGAGGGTGTACAGCAAAGAGGTACGCAAAAATTTATTTGGGGATCCAAAGTTTCCTTGAGAGGGGGTTCAACTAAATTTACAAAAAAAGTCAGGATTTCGAGAACGGGGTCCAGACCCCAAGAACTACCCTCTGAGTATGTCCCTGAGCAGTATACTTAGCTTGTGTATTTTGGTATAAATACCGTGTGTTGTAATCAAGCGCGCACTCAGAATTCTTTGTTGGGTGGGGTCCCAGATTTGGGAAGAGGGTCGAATACTATAAGTCACTATATCTATATAGTATTTAACAGGTGTTATTCCGCACCCGAAAAGACGATAAGTAATTGTAAAATACTTTCGCCTATATTTTAAAACAAAATGAAAGAACTAGTTTGTTTTTATAACAGAAAGAGTACTGATGAAGTGTAAGATCAAAATTTCATGCTGCATCAATCATTTTGCTATTAAGTAAGTGTAGTTTCATTGAGAAAATGAACAAATGTAATGATAATGGTTGTTAACTTTATATATGCTACTTTAACCACCATTATATGCAACTAAGAAAGGAAGAGGGCGAGGAAGAGTGTACTAAATATACATATTGTACGGAGGAGGATATTGGATAAAGCATGGAAGTAAGACAAGGTAACATAGGTTTAGCCAATTAAAAGTTTAAACCTCTCAAAAGTAGAAGTTGCCATTATAATAACACAGGTGTGCCAATGAAAAGTTAAGATTTTAAGTGTATCATTAAAAGTTACAAATATGTAATCAAATAAAAACTGTTAAAAATGAAAGGACGGATCTTATTGGTTCCTAGATATGACCTACTCTCATTTTCTGATATATATATATATATATATATATATATATATATAAGGTGTAGTCTTACTATTAGAAATTATATTTTATAATCTATCCGATGAAGGCGAAAATACCTTGCCGAAACTTTAATGATATTATTTATTAAATAGTATATGCTTTGATCAGAAATCACTTTTTTCTTTATACAAGAAATTCCAAAGCTGGAATGAGTGCCCTGTGACGCCCCAGGGCAGAAGATTACCATTCATTTGTCTACACTAACCATATCCCTGTGTTTGTTGTGGCGTCTATCAGCACTTCACCTCATCTCTCATTTCACAACCATAGCCCGGCCTCCTTAATGCAATAGTGAATAATTAATGGGCCCTACGTATACTGATGCCTTCCTTATGCCAAATGATACCTCCAGAGCCATATTGAAGAAAGAAAGAAAAAAAGAAAAAAGAAAAAATGATGACCAGAAAAGAATAAAATAAATTAATGCTCCTCAAACTGTCAATGCCCAACTATCAATAAAAGTAAAACCCTATACCTAGATTTCCTCCTACCGAAGATAGGGCGTAGTCCTTTGATTGGGTTAACCTTAAAAAAAAAGCTGGAATGAGTGGTGTTCAGGAAGTTTCGGGGGGGCTCCGAGCCCAGTGGATCCCTCATGGGTGCTCCCTTGGCTGTAATCAAAGTAGACCTACTACAACGTATAAAGAGGTCAGTCGAATAGTCATTGGAGAAAGAAAACTTCCTTGAATTCTCCGTGTACTGGAGCGGGCAATAATGATGAGGCTTCTCTACCTAGACGAAACTTTGGATTTCAACAGCCATAACGTTAGAAAGTAATCAGTGATAATCTGAAATAGAAGCAAATTTTAGAATCAAATTTTCACGTATTCTAACGATTTTGCCTAAGAGTTTCGGGAAATGTGATATTTGTATTTTTACCTGGCAGTGAGAAAGTTTTTTTTAAAGAGTTTAAATTAAACTAATTTCGTTTGCCTTTCTAGGTATTTGTTTCAGGTATAGATGTTATAGAACAATAAACCAGAAAATAATTACTTTTCAAAGTCTTTTTCTTACGGCAAGTTATGGAAGTGAACGTCCTAAAGTGCTTATAAAATTTGTCTTGAAGATAGATCCTGTACGAAGATGAAATGAAATCTTTGAGTTTTACGTCCCACGATTATGCCGGTTACGCTAAAGCAGACGGTTATGATGAGTAATGAGTGAAATGCTGGAATGAAGAAAGTGGGAGGAAACAGGAGAACCCCGAGAAAACCCACGCACACGCTGTTTTTCCACCAAAAAGAAGATCCTGTACGTCTGATGATTTCACTATCATTTTCGAAATATTGAAAGCGGTATAATGATGTGTCAAATTTGAGAAAATCCACTTAACGGTTCTTAGAGTCACGCTTGCGGGCCTTAAAAAATTATGTTAAAACGTCTGTTCATCCGTTACTCCAAACGATAACTCTCGACCTTTTAAATTCCGTTTCGTTTCTAATTATCCCGGTCCAACTTGTTACCCGGAGTCAATATGTAAAATTATTCACTTTTAATGGTGAATCTAACAGCGTCTTTCCTTATCTCATTCATTAATAAGAAATAAACGTCTTTTTTTTTTTGTGCAACACTAATATGGAACCCTGAAAATGCCTAAGATTCGCGGAGTGCATAAACAGCCACACGAGAACATTTATGTATTCTTAGCAGCGGTAGTTCACTACCAGTTCACTACCAGTTCACTTTAGACCGTCTCTACCGAAATGGTCTAAATGGAGTAGACAAACAACAGCGCTCTGGAAGAAGGCAGCAGCTCTCAGTAGCTAATTTGGCGGAAACCATACTGATTGGCACGACAACTTGGACATTAGTATTAAGCGTGGCCGGAGTGACCTTAACGGCTAGGATTATGTAGAGGGAAGGCAATGGGAAACCACCACTCCGTTTTCCCTAGTTTGCTGACAACAGCAAGAGAACATGCATATAGTTATATTTCGAAGGTCAAAATATAGTTCCGGAGATAAAATACTCCCCCAATTCCGATCTTCGCGAGGGGAAGGATTATTGGGCAAGAAAGTAACAATGTAGTACAACGATATATTATTATTATAACGGTATTATCAATCTGTATCTGTTTTTGTCGACATGATCAGAGGCGCAATAACTGAACATATATACATTTAAAAGAGAAAAGAGGTCATTAGTAGGTTGTCATGGAAAAGAAATTGTTGTTGATAATATAACTTATGGATGTACAGAAGAATAAACAAGTGTATCTAGGCACGATCCTTATAATAAAAAGGACAAAAGGGAATAATTATGGTCAGTAATTATTAGTTAATATATTTAATGTTATAGCTTATTGACCTTTAATCTAAAATTAATATATATATCAACGAACTTGGGCTAAAACGAGAATTAAAAATATTGTCGTTTTAGTAGGGAAGATATATAAAGACAAGACAAGCAAAAGTAAAAGGTTTAGGATAGGGACATGGAACGTACTTACCATGTTATAAATACAAGGAGAGAAATCAAAAAATCTTAAAGAGGAAAGGGAACAAAATAATGTAGATTTTGTAGGAGTTTGTAAAATTAGATGGGAAGGTAATGGAGTGTCGAGCAGCAAAGGATATAAAATGTTTTACTCTGGTAATGAAAAGGGCGGTCATAATGGTGTAGGAATAATTTTTGGTAAGCATCTAAAAGATACAGTAATGAAAAACAATTTGTTGATGATAGAGTTATAAGTTAAGATTTAAAAGAGAAAAAGAAGAACCTAGCACTGATATAAACATATGCAACGAAGACTTCGCATACAACTGAAAAAGTAGAGAAATATTATGAGAAAATAGAAGCAATTATAGTAAACATGGGTAATTGCAATGGAAGATTTGAATGCAGTTGTGTGAGAAAAACAGGAAGCTAGTGTCGTAGACAAATATGGTTTGGGCGAGAAAGATGAAAGGGGAGAGGGTCTAGTCAATTTCTGTAGACAGAATTCACTAGTAATTAATAATTTACTTAGTTCAATCAGCACAAGAGGATAAGTTATTCATGGAATTCCTCAATAGAAGACTGTAGATATCAAATAGGCTATGTTATGTTTCAGGACAGATATTGAAATAGCTTGAACAAAGTGAAGACTTCCCGGGGCGGACATTTTGTCTTATCATAACCCTGTTATAGCTGAAGTTGATATTCAGCTGAAAATGTAGGCAAAAGAAAAGTAGGCAACAGGATGTTGAGTACTGAAAAGTTGAAGAGCAAGGAAGAAAAAAAACTTTTCATTGATGATTTCGAAAAAGAAAATACTCAAATAAGGAAAGGATAGTGTAGTTAGTAACAGACGGTGGGAGCATATTAAACATTGCATAGAGAACTTTGCAGAAGAAGTAACAGGTTACAGCAAATACAAAACGGTTAAGAAACTGAGTTACAGAACAGATGTTGCAGAAAATTAAGTAAAGGCAGATGTGGAAACAAATTGATACAGAAGAGGGCAGAGATGTAAAGTAAGTTAAACATCGAGTTGCGAATGGAAACAGATAGAGCAAGGGAAGAGTTTAAGAGAAGACAATGAGAGATCATAGAAGAATTAGAAAGAACAGGGAAATAAGAGAAGTACAAGGAGGTGAAATCTATGGAACTTCAGAGAAAACAAGAAGGTATTATGATAGTAGTAGAAAATACGAATTGGATATTATTAATTTTAGAGATTGTTAAGGATGGGAAGAGAAACCGGTTGGGACATTTGCTAAGAAGGAACTGTATCACGAGGAACGTGCTAGAGGGTATCATGACATTGGCTACAATGGAACTGTATTGTGAGGGACGTGCTACAGGGTATCATGACATTGGCTAAGATGGAACTGTATTGTGAGGGACGTGCTAGAGGGTATCATAACATTGGCTAAGATAGAACTCTATTGTGAGGGAGGTGCTAGAGGGTATCATAACATTGGCTAAGATGGAACTGTATTGTGAGGGACGTGCTAGAGGGTATGATGTCAGGGGGAAAAGAGAGGGAACGACGCGTATTACGATTAATGGACGATATCAAAACAGAAAAATCATAAGTGAAGACGAAGAGGTTAGCGGAAGATCGTGGAGTACGGAAGCTTCGCATTTCCGACAAGTGACCTGCTAATAATGGCCGAATACCTATTATTATTATTATTATTATTATTATTATTATTATTATTATTATTATTATTATTATTATTATTATTATTATGTATCGTATCTTCATTATCAACGCAAGACAACTCGTTCATAAAAGTACTTTTAATATAATCTCCTTTACAATCTTTAGCTAAGTTTATATTTAGTATTTACATGTATCTAAGCGCGTTTAGTAAAGTATATCACCTCAATTGTTCATTACAGATGCGATTATTCAGTTATTCAATACAATTATCTCAGCTGATAATAAAACTATCACCAAATTAGTGAGAAAAAAGCAAAGTCTATAGTTTGGGGTCGTAGAATATTACCAAAAATGTATGAACATCTGTATAATGACTGGTGTGCACTGTTGTTACATACATATAATAATGTCTACCATGTTCATATTATATTGATAAACCTTTAAAACATAAATCACAGTGTTTTCTGTCTGTTGCACGTTAACTTCTTAAGTATCGTTAGAGTAGTAATGATATAGCAACATATAAACGTACAACTTCTCTCTTCATATGATTTCCTTTTTGGTATCAAGAGTCATTTGGAGAAAATCTTATATATCCTTTTTATGATGATCGTTCTCTTGCTGTGTTCAAGGAAACGAAACTGTTCATTTCATTTGGTGTTCTTTTTTTCTGTTTTTGTCATCTCGATTCTCACACTGAACTCCTGTTGCTGCAGCAGCCTTGATTTCTAACCACCCCAACCCCATCACCCCTAACCCCAACCTCTCCTCCTTTTAGGAGTTTTTCCGCAATCTACTTCCCTTGCTGTTTCGTCTATTAGATCTTTTGGAAAACGTGTAGCAAACGAAACTTCCGCCACGAGTGCTGCTGCTTCACACACACACAGAGAGAAACACATATACTCACAACAAGCGAACGTGGCAGCAATTTCCTTCCAAGCTGCTGCACACCGGAAAGTGAAAAGGAATGGAAATTGAAAGACGCTCTCTTAACTCTGTGACTCTCTCCATTGTCATTGCTGTCTCTGTGTCTCTTAAAAGAGAGAAAAAAGAATGGGTTGTCACTGCTGGGTCTATGTTGTCCTGGTTGCCTGCCTCAAGGCGACTGACTTTTGCTCCTATTTTCTTTTTGTCACCGACCTCATTTGATGAATCACCACATTCATTCTGCTGAGCTCAAAAAGAATTCAATACCGTATAAAATATTCAAAAGCTTAGTTTTGTGTCTCCGTTAGCGTCTCCGTTCTTGTTTTAAACTTTCAAACTGTATTATGTTAAATACTACGAGCCGCAAGGACGGCTATGGCCGCCCGTTTGCCTGTCAACAGCTATCAGAGCACATAAACTCAAGAGATAAACCATTCTTTTATTCAAATTCAAAGGCGAAAGAATAGATTTCATTTCCTCTCTTAAAGCTGTATTCAAACCGAATGTGTTAGAAATTTACCACTTCCGGCTTCACTACTAATCACTGTAGCGTAAAAATGATCATGTGTGAATGGCAGTAAGATTTTTCGTTTCAAATATGGATTCAGTACCCCAGGAATAAGTACCAGCTGTAGTGGCGGTAAGTTTTTATGTTATAAATATGGATTCACTACCCCAGGAATAAGTTCCAGGTGTAGTAGCGGTAAGCTTTCTTGTTTTAAATAGGGATTCAGTACTCCAGGAATATGTTCCAATTGTACTGACGGTATTTTGTGTGTTAAATATGGATTCAGTACCTCAGAAATAAGTTCCAGTTGTAGTGACGGTAAACTTTTTTGTTTTAAATATGGATTCAGTACCCCAGCCACAAGATTCAATTGTAGTGGCAGTGAATATTTTAAAATGTGGATTCGGTACCCGAGGAATAAGTTCCAGTTGTAGTGGCGTAAAATTTTTGTTTTAAATATGGATTCAGTACCTTAGGGGTAAGTTCCAGTTTTGCGTTGATCTATTCATTAAAACCGGATGCTGTAGAAATCTAAGACCATTTCTTCATTCAATACTGATTTGAATAAAGCAAAAACGGAAAGACAAGGACATGATTTTCTCCTATGGAAGAACAGATGCCATCTTAACATTTATCTTCTTTTTGAATCAAGAGATAAGAATATCCAACTTATTTTCTCTCTTTTCTTACACCAAGAGGTAGGAATATCCAATTTATTTTATCTCTCTTTTCACATTAGGAGGTGGGAATATCCAATTTACTTTATCTCTTTTCACACCAAGAGGTGGGAATATCCAACTTATTTATCTCTTTTCACATCAAGAGGTGAAAATATCCAATTTATTTTATCTCTCTTTTCACACTAAGAGATAGTAATATCCTACTTATTTTATGCCTTTCTTCACACCAAGTGATAGAAATATTGAACTTATTTTCTCTCTTTTTTTTTCACACTAAAATGTAGGAATATCCAATTTACGGTTTAACTTGAATCACCATAGCTAGCGAGAAGCGATTGACTAAAATAGATTCAGCAACCCAAGAATAGCTTCTTTATACGATTTTTTCGCGTACTAAAAGCGAAAGTAATTGGTGTAGTACATTCGCTTTAAATACTAAATCCAATAGCTCAGAAGTCTACCTCAGTACTATAATATAAAGTGAAACCAACTTGTTGTAATTCAAGTTATCTTACAGCATGATCATCATCATCATAGGTATTCTGCCTTTATTGGCAGGTCACTTGCCGCAGCTGAGAAGCTTCCATGCTCCACGGTCCTCCGCTAACCTTTTCGTCTTCGCGTATGATCTTTCTGTTTTAATATAATCCATTAATTGTAGTCTCTTTCGCCCCCTCCCTCTCTTTCCCGCCACCATACCCTCTAGGACGTCCCTCATGATACAATCTCTTCTTAGGCAATGTCCCAACCAGTTTCTCTTCCTCTTCCTAATAATATCTAAAAGTGTTCTTTTCTCACCCACCATTTCTAACACTTCTCATTTGTTTTCCGTTCGACCCAACTAATTCTTTCCATTCTTCTCCACGCCCACATTTCGAAGGCTTCCAGTCGATTTTCGTCACCTTTACGTAAGGTCCACGTTTCCGCCCCATACAGTACAACACTCCACACGAAGCATTTTATGAGTCTTTTTCTCAACTCTTTGTTCAAGGTCCCACAAAACAGACTTTTCTTTCTTTTAAAGGCTTCTTTCGCCATTCCTATCCTTGCTTTTATTTCACGTTCGCATTTCATGTCATTACTAAGAACACTACCCAGGTATCGAAAACTATTCACTTGTTCTATTTTCTCCCCTCCTACTTTTATATTTGACACAGACCCCTTCGTTCCAATCACCATGGCTTTTGTCTTTCTAACATTTATTTTCATCCCATATTCTTCAAAGCCCTTTCTCATTTTTTCTAACATTTTATTGATTTTCTTTTCAGATTCTGCAACAAGCGCCATATCGTCTGCAAATCTTATACATCTAATCATTCTACCTCCTACCGAAATGCCATCATCATCATGTAGGCTCTTTTTCACTATTTCTTCTAGATAGACATTAAATAGTGTTGGCGAGAGGCAGCATCCTTGTCGAGCTCCCCTTCCAATTGCACTCTCTTCCGTCAGTTCTTCCCCTATCCTAACACTTACTTGTTGGTTCATGTATAAGTTTCTTATGAGTCTTCTATCTTTCCATTCCAATCCTATCTTTGTTAGAACTCCCAACAACAATTCCCAATTCACGTGGTCAAAAGCCTTTTCTAGGTCAATAAATACAACATCATAATACTCTTTCCCTTTTTCTATAAATCTTTCACCGATCACCCTTAATAATCCAATAGCATCTCTTGTGCCCTTGCCTCTTCTGAATCCGAACTGCTCTTTCTCAACATCTTTATTTGTTCTTCCATATAACCTTCTGTTCAGTATTCGGAACAGAATTTTAGCTGCATGAGATATGAGACTAATAGTTCTATAATCCTCACATCTCTTTGGGTTCCATTTCTTAGCCATCGTTATCATGATCGTTTTCAGAAAGTCTCTTGGCCATTCTCCTGTTTCATATATTTCATTGCATAGTCGCCACAATTCTTTCTTTCCCTTGTCTCCTATATTTTTAATGAATTCAATTGGTATGTTATCTATTCCTGTTGCCTTTCCATTCCTAATCTCGGATATAGCCTTTTCAAACTCATCCCGAAGAATACTAAATCCTTTATCATCCTCGCCTACTTCATTTTCCACTTCAACATTTAGGCTACACGGTCTATCCCTACTCTCATATAAGTCTTCAACGTATTCTTTCCACCTTCCTATGACCTCATTTCTCTCGCTGACTACCTTCCCATTCTTATTTTCTACTGCCATCATAATACTCCCTTGTTTCCTCCGAAATTCCATAGATGTCACCTCCTTGTACATTTCCTCATATTTCCAAACTCTTTCTAATTCTTCTATGTCCTCGCATTTTCTTTTGTAAAACTCTTCCCTCGCTTTGTCTGTTTCTCTTCGTAATTCATTATTTAACTTTCTGTACATCTTTCTGCCCTCTTCTGTATCAACCTGTTTCCACATCTTCCTCTCCCTCATTTTCTGCAACATCTGCTCCGTAACCCATGGTTTCTTAGCAGTTTTGTGTTAGCGGTAACCTACTGCTTCTTCTGCCGCCTGCTGTAAGCAACGTTTAATATGTTCCCACCGTGCGTTACTACCTGCGCCTATCCTTTTCTCGTTTGAACATTTTTCTTCGAATTTTTCAGCGAAAAGATTTCTTATTTCCTCGTTTTTCAACTTTTCAGTATTCAACACTTTGTTACCTACTTATCTTCTGCCTACATTTTTCAGTTGAATATCTACTTCGGCCAGCACAAGATTATGATCAGAGAAAATATCAGCCCCGGGAAGGGTCTTCGAGTTCTTTAAGCTATTCCGATACCTGTCCTGAATCATAACATAGTCTATCTGATATCTTCCGGCGTCTATTGGTGATTTCCATGTATATCTTCTTCTCTTGTGCTGATTGAACCAAGTGTTCCCAATTACTAGTGAATTCTGTCTACAGAAATTCACCAGTTCCTCTCCCCTTTCATTTCTTTCGCCTAAACCATATTTGCCTACGATACTACCTTCCTGTTTTTCCCCCACAACTGCATTGAAATCTCCCATTAGAATTATGCATGCACCCTTCTTCTCCCTATCTATAATTTCTTCTATTTTCTCATAATTTTCCTCGACTTCTTCATTTGCATGCGAAGTCGTCGGTGCATATGTCTGTATCACCACTAGATCCTTCGTTTTCCCTTTAAGTCTTAACATCATAACTCTATCATCAATAAATTCTACTTTCACTACCTTCTCCTTTAAGCGCTTTCCAAGAATTATTCCTACACCATTATGACCGCCCTTTTCATTACCTGAGTAAAACATTCTATATCCTTCGCTGTTCAATACCCCATTACCTTCCCATCTAACTTCACAAACTCCTTCCAAATGTAAATTATTTTGTTTCATTTCTTCTTTAAGATTTTCTAATTTTCCTCCCTGTAACATAGTACGTACGTTCCATGTCCCTATCCTAAACCTTTTGCTCTTCCTTGTCTTTTTTTCTCTGTTTGTCTTCCCCCCATTATTACTTTCTCGTCCAATAGTCCTTCCCAAGCCATCCTCCTCCCGGAGATCCGAATGGGGGGATATTTTACCTCCGGAACTACATTTTGACCTGCGAAAGACCATTGTTCATATGTTCTCTTTTTGCTGCCAGCAAACTAGGGAAAATAGAGTGGTGGTTTCCCGTTGCCTTCCACCTTACAGCATGAAGGCTTGAATAATTTTCATCTGACGTAGATGAGAGTTCTGAAAACCAGCCATCACAACAATAAAATCAAGATCGCGATCCTTCAGCGATAGAACACTTACTTCTAGTGCCTCGGGTCCTTGGTTTGATCTCAGTTTACACCAAATAAGCTTAATGCTGGACACACCTTGTGTGTGGGTATTCTCGGGTTTCTGCCGTTTTCTTCCGCGTTCTTTATTCCACTTTTCAGTCATTATCATTATCACTGTTAGCCTCAGTGCATACTCTTGGGACTTTAAACTAATAATAATAACATCGAACCAATTTTATATTTAAATTATTGTTGCTGGTATAAAAAAAAAAAGTATAACTTTATCTTAGTTTACTTCTATCTCCCAAGATAACAGCAATTGAAGGCAATATATATGAAGTTTTACAAAGCTGTAGTATGTATGTTTTAGGTCTACGTCAATTGCCCACTGCTTTGGATAGATCAAAATCATCTAACAATGTTCAGTTCTAGCTTGAAGATAAATTGGACACTTTGAACGTTATAACGAAACTTTGAACTTTATTACGAATTTGTTATTATTTAATTTTTGTTAATTCAAGTTCATAAAAATAAAAACTACTGGCTAGTAAAAATGGGGAATTCTATCGCCATTATGGTATGGCGCCGTCGTTTTCCAAGCATTGAGTTATATCATACTTAACGATGTCTTCACCAACCTGCATGAATCAAATTAAAGAGATTATGGATTTTCTTTAAAGTATTCACAGTGATCGTTAAACAAGTCATAAAAAGAAGTTCGCATTTCAAGTTATCTCAAGTTGTAAGTTATTTCCGCCTCGGTCATCAAATAAGAATCACCTTTGATAATTGAACAACGTGTTGGTTATTGAGTTCTCCTAAAAACTATTGAGTCCGTTTCTGGATAACGCAAGTTCATTTTTCCTTATCCCTGTTACACGTATTTTCCTTCTAAATTTCATATTTAAATTTCACATAAGTGACGAAAATCGTGAAAGCTACTGTTGTACCAGAAAATAATTTAGTGAGAAAGAGTGCATTTCTCAAGGATACCAATAACTGCATCCGAGCCTACCAGCGCTCCTAAACGAATACTAGCATGTAACAAAGATAAACATTAAGACTTTCGGAACGATAAAAAAAATGATGTTCAGAGAACCACAGTTAGCATTCATTACCTACGTTAAATTTTTAAATAACAGTGAAGTCATAAGTCTAACAATCCCCCAGATATGTAGGCTAAATGACACTAATGGTAATTATAAAAGAATGATAAATGGATGATAATTAGTGGAATGAGGAACTAGGGAGACATGACAGACAGCTACAAAAGTCCACTTATGCTTTTTACCCTTCTTATGTCACTAGCATACCACTTCAGTAACCTTACTCTTTGAACCTATGTAAAAACTTATTTTTATTCTAATCTATTTTTTTTATTCTACTTAAAATAATAAATTTAGAAGTTCCTTGTTCCTTCTGTGGTGGTACAGGGCTTACGCGTGCATTTCTCCATGTTAAGAACCTTTGTTTCAAGTTGTACCACTGGGAATTAGGATGTTGTCCCCTACAAATTTCCATTGGTGGATCTTCCAATGACTTTCAACATGGGGTGTGGATATGGTATCACTCTGGAAGAGGAAGATACTGGAAGATTATGTGTACGGACAAAAATGAATATTTAAACTGTGAAACAGATTTAAGGGGGAGATAGAAGTAATAGACTAGTAAGATATCAACAGAGAGAGAGAGAGAGAGAATGGTGTGATAAACTGAATTAAAGTAAAATAAAATAAATAATTACTCTAAGAAATAGATTTAAAGAGAGAGATAGTTGAAGTGATAGACTAGTGAGATATCAAAAGAGAGAGTGTGTTGTGTATAAGCTAAACTAAACTAAACTAAAATAAAATAAATAGTTAAGCTATGAAATAGACTCAAAGCGGAAACTAGTTTCAGTGATAGACTAGTCAGATATCAAAAGAAAGAGAGAATGGTATGTATAAACTAAAATAAAATAAATAGTTAAACCGTGAAATAGATTCAAAGAGGGAGAAAGTTAAAGTGATAGACTAGTTGGATACGAAAAAAGAAGTGTGTGCTTGTGTGTAAGAGTAAATATGTGTATATTTACTATATAAACTTTAATTCTACTGGGCCGTGGTGCATGGGGTCTTAGTTCGATCTCAGTCTGCGCCAAGTGAGCTTTCTGGTGGACAAATACCGTGTGCATGGGTTTTCTCGAGGTTCTCTCGTTTCCTCCCAATTTCTTCATTCCGTCATTTCATTCATTTCCCATCATTACTGTCTCCTGTAGCGTAGCCGGCATAAACGTTGGACGTAAAACTTAAGGTTTAATTTTATTTTACCTTCATTCTATGCTGAACCCTATGTATTAACCCGTATCATATTTATAAGATGTTTCTGAGTTTATACATGTATACTGTACTGTATTCTATACATATAGAACATCCTGTCACGTTGCTTGTAATTCCAGTTAGACCTAATTATTATAGACAAACAATATAAATTATAAAATTCAGAAACAGTGACTCAATAAACTATCCAATGTAATTTGAGATCAAGCTTCAGTTAGTCCAATTAGAGAATTAGGACAAAAACAAGAAACTGATAGTATGCATGAAAGACACAGGAGAATGAAGGATAAACAGTGAGCAGAGAGAAGGAGAAAAATAGAAAGTATAGCGAAAGCACAGAGATAGATCTATTTTGTTACGTAGCAGGTAATGTTACTTTATAAAGGAACTATGAATTTAGTATTAAATTGGATTAATGGTTCAAACACATTGTATCTCAATATATATCAGTTCCATTTGTGTCCAGTTAGTGAGCGACAAACAAAATAAATTGTACAATGGTAATAAAACAGTGATCCAATGCGCCGTGCAAAAAATTTATCTGTGTTCAATCATCAATTTATGTCAAATTAGTGAATAATAGAAAACGCGGAATTGAGTTTATCAGTGAAAGAGACATGGATATAAAGAGAAAAGAGTGAGAAAAGGTAAGAGATAACTAAAGAATTGATGGAGATAATAGATGTGGTACAATAGGGAGATAAGGACGAGAGAAAGACAGAGAGATATGAATGCGTAGTGAGAAAGGTGCAATTGAGGGTGAAATTAGTTGAGGTTCTTTCTTTCTACTCTTCTACTTTTATGTTTTCTCTTTCCTTTTTGTGTTTCTCTCTCTCTCTCTCTCTCTCTCTTTCACACACACAAACACACACCCACATATAGAAAACGTCCATAATGAATAAGTCATCGTTAGAATGTATGGGTTCCCATTTAGTTAATGCTTCACTTCTTCTTTAAATTCAAACTCTGATTACATGCTTCTTTATCTCATGTTTTCTTTTTCCTAATTTTAACCTTTTATCTAACTCTCAATGGCTTTGTGAGGTAGATTCAATTATGCCTTCCTTTGTAATTTGTGCCTCTCTCAGATTAGTACAATCCCTGAATCTCATCGATTATTTTTTTTTCTTTTTGACTGCAATCCTTGTTTTTTCTTTCTTTCTTTCGTTTCATATTCTTTGTATAACTTGAATATTCACTTTCACAACCGTAGTTGCTCCTTCGTCTATGAGAACATCTTATTTTCTTTTGTATCGCTAAAGTGAATCTTGTCCATGTATATACACAGAGCGGCGCAATGTTCATCCAATCTTCTTTAAAAGCATATTGTCTGATTGGTGGACTAATACAGAGGATTTTGGACTTTGTTTACCTTGAAGGGATTACGTAATATTCATGCTTCTCTTTACTTAATGGATGCAAGCAAGCTTAAATTGTGTTCAATTTTCGTAGAGAAATCGTGTTTTCGTATTTCAGAAAGGAAAAAAAAAGAGCATTTTAAAGAAATGTCCAGAAAATTAGTGTAGCTGGCTAATTAATTAACTTATTCTACCAATTCAAGGAGCATAAAAGGTAACTACGCAGAAACAGAATTAATATTCTGTTCTTCTTCTTTGCTATTCCAACTCAATCACAAACCTTCTTATTATTAACTCTTCTCACAATTTTCGTGTGAAACAAAACTCGTGGTAAACAATGCCGGGAAACCAACAGTATGGAGATTTTGTTGAATAAACAATCTGCGGTGAAGGCAGCAAAAACGGGCATGTCAACTTACATTTATGAATAAATCTCTACTGGTAATTTAAACAGTCTGTACTAGGGATGGCCAAAATTTTCCGGAATCCAGATTCCGGAAGGTTTATTTTCCAGAATCGGAAATTTCACTTTCCGCATTTCGGAAAAATCCGGAATTTAGAAAATTCCGGAATTTAGAATAATTCCGGAATTCGAAAAAATCAGACATTTTTCGTATTCCTGAACTTTTTTCAGGTATTTTTTATTCAGTCGTATTCAAGCATTTCTTAAATTCCGGAGTTTTTTTGAAATCCGGATTTTTTGCGAGATTGAAATTTTTCCAAAACCCCGATATTTTTTCCGAAATCCGGATCTTTTCCGTAAACAGATATTTTTAATTCCGTAATTTTTCCGAATTCCTGAATTTTTCTCAAATCTGGAATTATTCCGATTTTACTCTCCGGAATTCCGAAAAGTAAAAATTACGGAATTGGCCATTTCAAGTCTATACTATATACTTCTACTACTCTAAATATACGTTGTATTAACTTCACTAACCCTTTTCAAAGTTTAAAGAAAGCATCTTATATTTAAGGTTAAATTGATGCCAAAGAGCATCATTCTAGACTCCATACACAGGGTATTTCAAAACAACACCGAAAACGTTTGGGAGGTGATTCCTGACACCAAGATAAGACGAAAAGTATAGATCAACCTGTGTGCACAAATGCTTCCTTTCGGAATTATAGGCTGCCGAAAACATGAAAAATTGAACTTTTAAAGGCCCCTATACCCAATACTATGGGACCTACCGTAGTCGTGTCAAGACTTTTTTTAGGAACTAATATGTGGCCTATCCAAATATCCATGTTTCAAAATCCTGTGGTACTTCCGCAACAATTTTTATAGAGGCAGTTTGGCTACGCGCATATAATTTGAAGCACACAAAAACTATGGAACTATGGACCTTTTAACATTTTTTTTTCATGTTTTCGGTAGCCTACAATCCGAAAGGAAGCATTTATGCGCCCAGGTTGGTCTAGGCTTTTCGTCTTATCTTGATGCCAGGAATCACCTCCCAAACGTTGCCGGTGTTGTTTTGAAACACCCTCTATATACCGTCTCATACGCTTAGTACGTGAGGTATATATCTTCTTATACCTCAAGTATGCAGGGTTTAACCTCATGAATATGTGTTTTAAGGTTTAGCCAAAAAAGAACCTCCAAATGACTTTATAATTTTAATCTAAAAATATTATTGTGGTATTTAACCTAAGGAAAATTAAACCTCAGCACTTACTACGTCCACATGGATAACCAAGGTTAAAGTCACCGTTACTTTTCAAGATGTTAATTTTGTCTTCATTAACTAAGTCAACCGAAACAATTGTTCTAGCTGTATATCACAAGAAACTGAATTCAAAAATCGCTTTCGTCCAAGAATTACCATGTGGTTTAACGGACGGATGAATTAGCATTAAAATCTTTCAATGTTTACTAGCGTTATTTCAATAAATAAATAGTGTGTTCACCCAAATTTAACATAATATTGTCTTCTTTGGCTATATGCTTCAGAGACTTGTACATTACGGAAGTTACAGAAAAAAAATATTTACAGAGCTTTAAAATATGATGTCGCAGGAAGATGTAGACGACAAAATGGACAGAGTATCAACGAAGATATTTTAAAAGGGATAGGAGAGAAGAGAGCGCTTTTAGCCAGCATTCTTTGTAGGAAGACCAAATGGATTGGACAGATCTTGCGAAAAAATTGTCTTCTTTATACCGGGACAGAAGACAACATGGAAGGAGAGAGTGGAAAAGGAAAAACAAGAACACAAATGATGGATGATTTAAAAAACAGAATATACTGGAAAGTTAAAGGAGGAAGCTGAAGATTGAGAAACTAGAAGAAACATTTCCAGACCTAAACGTAAACAAAAAAAGTATTAGTCCGAGGACCTGCCAAAAGGCAGAGTACTTAATAATAATAATAATAATAATAATAATAATAATAATAATAATAATAATAATAATAATAATAATAATAATAATAATAATAATAATACTTTAGCCATTCTATCCATAACAACAGAATGGCCATCTCCTTGATTTCGATCCATTAAAATACATTCTGCACAAAGCTTTTAGGCTCATTAAGACTACGAGGCTCAGGTGAATAGGTCATGAATCCAAATAGAAGAAAAGATAACTACTTTCAACATGCTCTCGACATTTTAACTGGAAACCCAATCGGAAAGAAAACCATTAGCAACACCTAGGTGCAGATAAGTGGACAATATTAAGATGGATCTTGTTATCAAAAATACAACTGATAAAACATAAACGTTATTGTTTCCCACTAATTACTTGTAAGTTTCTCCTACTTCTTCGATTACTGCTGAAAATATTAATGTTTTAAGCAATTCGCCATTTCAGATACGTTCCACATTTGTTTCATACCAACAAAAAGACTTGGAATTTAATCAAAAGTTTCTAAAATGTAACATATCTAGCCAAGTCTCCTCTTTTTATTATAATAATAATAATAATAATAATAATAATAATAATAATAATAATAATAATAATAATAATAATAATAATAATAATAATAATAAAGTGAAATTATAAAAGACATCGTAGGCTCGAATGGCATCTATGTTGAAAATTTGATTGAGATCGGTAGGATGGCTCAAGAGGTATAATGTAACAAACATAGTCATTTAATTTTTATATATAGAGATTTCCAAAGCATGCATTAGAATTTTTCTTGTCATTATTTTAGTGTAATTATGTGTTATTACTAAATATATACATATAGTAATATATAGAACATTGAAGAAATCGTTGTGAAGAGGTTTTATCCTGACGACATTTCTTCCCAGGCGACACTACGTCTCGCTTAATCTAGACCAGGCGAGATTCTGTGTCGCGAGATCATTACAACGAGGTTTTGGTCAGGCGAGATTTTGGGTATGGTGATATTTTGTGGCGCGAGATTTTGGGCCGCGAGGTTTTGGGAGGCGAGGTTGTCACCGCGAGGTTCTGGCCACGAGGTTTTGTACCCAAACCCTAAGAAACGTATCTTGTAATTTAAAAAAAATAGATTATGGTAAACAGAAAAGTAAAATATCAAAGTTTAGAACCTAAATTCGAATTTTTAGTGCGCCCCTTAATTAATCACTTGTAACGATCTGTATTTGCTTTAGGTCAGTAAGAACTGATGTTCGACTGGCGTAAGGTCAATTGCGTTCGTACGTATAGGAACGGATTTATAAACATTAATTTCGAAAATTTAGAAAATTTGACCGAAAAACAGGAACATTTTAATTTCCCTGGTTGCCAACACTGATTTGAGTTGTTCAAATTGGTAAGACGAATAAAGTTATATTTAAAAAAATGGAAATTCGAAAATTCTTATCAAGTGTGAGAGGTAAATTTGACAGTCAGGAAAACAAAAATTATATATATATATATATATATATATATATATATATATATATATATATATATATATATATATATATATATATATATATATATACGAGGGTCACTACGAAAGTTTTGAGATACGCATTGTTGTGGCACAGTATTTGAATTCCAACAATTGCGTTCGGTAGTGGTATCCAGAGCGAAGAAGCGAAGCAAGTTTCAACTCGCCTCGCTTATCGGCGTGGCCGTATCGCCTTCACTTGTTTGTTGATGTGAGCAGTATTCGGCGTCTAGAATGGAGCTTGAAAGAGAACATTTTCGGGCAATGATCCTTTACGATTTCAAAAGGGGTTTGAACGAGACACAAATTCTTGACCGTTTGCAAGGGGCATTTGGGGACTTGCTCCTTCCCGTGCTACAATTTTTCGGTGGTTTGGTGAATTCAGAAGAGGCCGGACATCGCTTAAAGATTAAGAGAGAGCTGGACGCCCGGCAACAGCTGTGTCAGATGGAAACATTGCCGCTGTGGAACAAATGATTCGAGAAAATCCTCGAACAACTTTCAAGGACATTGAATCTACAGTGAACATTGGATCGCCAGCAGTAACAAAAATTAATCATGATCATCTTCGGCTTAGGAAGGTTTCATCTCGTTGGGTGCCTCACACTTTGACTGAACAGAAGAAGCGCATGCGTGTGGAATGGTGTGAAGAAATGCTTGCAAGATTTGATGGAGGCAATTCTCGACGCGTCTCTGACATTGTTACTGGTGATGAGACTTGGATCTATAAATTTGGCACTGAAAATAAACGCCAAGCACACACATCTTTTGATTGTCACAATTTACCACGAAACTTACTTCTCTAATTGACCTTTGTATTGTTGGCATGTTCATTTCATAGCTTTATATACCAATATACAAAATCACCATTATATCCTCTAATAATAGAGACCAATATGTACGCTGTTCCAAAAGTACATGTACTGCTCGTTTGGTTGCGTTTCATCCCTATATGAACCTTATCGATACTTTGGAGATCAAGTACTTCATTTCAGGATAAAATTGGTTCATGAATGTGAAACGATACAAATTTTCCACAAGCTGAGGTCTGTTTTTGTGTATAACATTTCAGCTAAATCAGTTCACCCTTTTTAGCAAAATATAACAAATGGTTACACTTCGTTTTCTTCATTAGGAATACGTTAAATCTTTCTTTCTACTGATTATATAATTGGAATTCTTATTAAGTATCTTACTTAGTTACAGTACACGATTTACTTAAGTCCACCACTTACCAAATTACTCAATGACTGCTTCGCCTTAACAAACTCCGACTTTTAAAAAAATTCTCTTTATTTAACTTAATAAGCTCAACACCTTCGATCATTAATACTTTTATGGTCATTTTAACCAAAATTCAGTCAACCTCCACTATAGTAATTACACTAAAACCCAATCGACATTTCTTTAGTAAATGCTTACAAACTCCATCTTAAATACACAACAAATCTACATAGTAGCTCTCTTCTTTTTCTTTTTACCCAGAATATTACTAACTAAAAAATACTTTCCGCTCTTCATGCTCCCAATAAAGAATATGTATGAAAAAATGTTACAGCTTTAGCACACGATTTCTCCTGCAATGTTTTTCTAAGTATGCTTTAAATCTTGGACTGGCCTCTACATAATACATTTTGTAATGCACATAATATGTTACGTACGTATATCAATCTGTTCTAGTAATATTATTCTTTACATTAGCATATGCATAAGATATAATCGTATTTTTGACTTTCAATACGAGAATATTTTAAAAAATAATTTTTACTAGTATGTTAAAGAAGATGATTTCGTAGAAAATATGTTTTTTCTAATATACATGAAACATGACTCTAATTGGGAATTATATTTCATTTTTGTTAACTTTGAACGAAAAGAAAACATGGAAGTAAATTACCTTTTGAGTCCTTTAACGTTCACCGTTTTCTGTTTGTTTATTTGTTCGTTTTCTTTTTTCTATTTTATTTCTTTCCTTGGCTCTCTTCCCAATATTACTTCCTATCTAATATCCCATTTCCTTTCTGTCAACAAAGAACGAGAGAGGATGCATATATACATGTAAAATAAAGTGATGAGTGATTCTAACAACAAGCAAACGATGATCTTACGAAAAGAAAATATTTACATCTGATTTTTTTTCTTATATTTTCCCTCTCATATTTATAATGCTTTTTTATTTCTCTTTTTTTTGTAGTTGAAATTTCTTCATTTTTTTTTTACAAACCTTCTTTCTCATCAGCAGAATTGGAATCAAATTTCCGATAAAAGCTCTTTTTTTATTTCTTTCAAAATTGTTATCAAAGACAGGAATAGGGAAATAGCATTGAATGGTTTTAACAAGTTACCGGTGTATGCGGACAAAATAGGATTTTATAAGAAATGAGTTAAGATCAGATCAATAAAATATGAATATTCTATCAATAATAATAGAAAAAGTGGTCTGGAAGATGTTGAGAAATTAGATACAGTTATTCGACAAGTTTCAACCGACGCAACTTACCATTGGTTCAAACCTTTGCGTTAAATGGTTATTATCATCAACGATCTATAATAATAATAATAATAATAATAATAATAATAATAATAATAATAATAATAATAATAATAATAATAATAATAATAATAATAATAAATATATCACTAATATGGAGTTGATTTTGAGTTTAACGTCACTTTCAGCAGATAGACTATTTCAGACGAAACCTACTGATTAACGTGGAATTCGAGCCACATGAGCTCCAGCCGGGAATCGAACCCGGGTCTCCCATGCCAAATGCGTTCATGTTGACCTTTTAGCCACGAAGGAGCTCTATCACTAATATAGAAAAGCTGCTACTGTATATTACTGTCTTACTTAGATCATAGAAACATAAATAAACATACAAATAGATTAGAAGTAAGTAACCGTAGATTAGAAGAAGCGTCTATGAACATAAATTATTTTCTTTTTTTAATTTGTGAGAGTTCATATGACCAAATTTTATACAACTTAATATTATGAAGTATCCGATTGACTCCAGAATCAGCTACTTCTTATATTATATACTTTTATAGCATTTATCACAATCCATTCAATTCACAACTTTAATTTTAAAAAACACTATCTTTCTGGAAGCTTTGTAAATGTGGGTGTGGAGAAGAATGGAAAGAATTAATTGGGTCGAGAGGAAAACGAATGGGGGTGTTAGAAATGGTGAGGGAGAAAGAAACACTTTTAGTTGTCATTAAGAAGAGAAAGAGAAACTGGTTGGGATACTGCCTAAGAAGAAATTGTATTATGAGGGATGTGGTATAGGGTATGGTGGCAGGAAAGACAGGGAAAAGGCGAACGAGGATACAAATAATGGACGATATAAAAGCAGAAAGATCATACGTGAAGACAAAGAAGTTAGCGGAGGACCATGGAACATAAAAGCTTCTCAGCTGGGGTAAGTAACCTATCTATACGGGCACTATACCTATGATGATGATTATATGCTGTACACAGACAGGCAAAGCATTTGTTAAACTATTCAACAAATTTCATTAGACTGTAGAAAAGAAGAAATATAATTACAAACTACGTTCCCTTCCAGCTTTGAACTACACATCATTTCTTTCGATACACAGACTTTTGAAACTAATTGAACGTCGACGTCAATATTGCCCTGGAGGAAAAACAATCGATCTGAGCAGTTGTGGTTGATTGTGATATCGTAGTTTTCTTCGTAAAGTGAAGAGCTCCACGTCGGACCATTTGGAGAAAATTTGTCTCGAGGCTGAAGAACCATACTAGACTCCGTTAGGGTTCATCGCATTCATTAGAGGTGTTTACCAAGTGAGTGTTAAGTTTCACTGTTGAGATTTTGGAATAAGCACCAGTGTCGTCTCACCTAGCTTTAGATAAAATATCCAGGTTCATCATTACAAGTTATTCTCGTAATTTCATCGTTCATATTTTAAAATTCAAATTATGAGCTGTAGTCACAACCTCCATTTTCTACAACACCGAGGATCAACGTGTATTTGGGAAGTATTGTGCTTAAATCATATCCTAAGTTAACTTCTTTTCTTGCTCTTCTCCTCCTCATTTTTACTTCTCACCAAATCTAGTCAATTTTCTTGCATTTTGTTACCGTTCTGTTTCATTTAAGCTCTTCTTAGCATAATTGGTATAATTAATGTTAGGTTATATGGGATAGTTGTCATTTTCATCCCCTGACAAAAATATATGTGGCCCAGAAAAACAATATGACCCAGGTGACCCAGAGTAAAAATATCCGGATGATCCAGAATAAAAAAAAAAAATATGACCAGGTAAACCATAATAAGATAATATGGCCCAGACGACCCAGAATGAAAAACATGATACAGGTGACCCAGAATATAAAGTATGACCTAAGTGATCCAGTATAAAAATATGACGCAAGTGACTCAGAATAAAAAAAAATATGACCCAGCTAACCCAGAATTTAAAAATATGACAGAAGTGACCCAGAATTTATTTTAAAAATGTCCCAAGTGACCGTGAGTCATGTTACCACAATAATAGGAGTGTGAATCGAGATGAACGAAAAATTGTGATAAGTGGAAGAAAAGAAGGGAAATTGAAAAGTAACATTAACGACTAAGAATAAAGATAGAGATGAAATTTAAAAATAGATATGGACGGCAAAAAATATTTTGTATTGTACTCTTTGCCAAAAAGAAAAGTTTCATATCATGATGAATAGTAATCAATAACCTAAAATTGTACCGTGTTATGCAAAAGTGAACTAAGCGCCAAATTTTGAAAATCCACGTAAATGCGACGATTGGTTCCTGATAAGCATCAGAACGTTTTGCACAATCGAAAAGAGAGGAAAACCAACACCTTTCCAGAAAAAGAAACATAATTTCACTTTTGATTACGGCTACATTAATGCTGGACATCAACCTTTAAACGTAATTTTCTTGAAAGTATGAAAGTGGCGCTTAGTTCGCTTTCACAGGACACGGTACAATTGTATTACAACATATTATTATCAGTTTTCTGTGGTTACTAAAGTTGCTAACTGACAAGACAAACATGAACATATACAAACTGAACAACAATAAAATATTTGTATAGAGTATTCGCTGCTCTTAGTCGATAATAGAAACTTCTGTTAAAAATTAAATCATACCTAATACTAGACTAGTATTTTTAGTCCAAATTGTTAATTTTACAACACTATACTTCAGGATTGATACTTAAAAGAAGTTTGTTATAATTATTATTAGAAGCTGTGGTGACTCAAGGAACACTGAAATCTGTGATCCCTTGTTCGAACTCAACTCGCGTCAAGTTCGTTAAGTTGTGAACAAATACAATGTATGTGAGTTGTCTTGGGATCATCCGTTTCCTCCCATCTTCTTCATCTTATCATTTAATTCATTACCCATTATCACCATCAGTGTTGCGAACAACCTCTGAAGAAAATAGGCTAGATGGCCTTCAGAAATAAGCTTTTTCACTCAAAAAATGGTTAGATTTTGAACTGTTAATCTATAACCCACAAAAGTCCCTTTTTGTGTACAGGATTATAAGTGAGTTATACTAAAATTTGAAATGTTGAATTTCATTTGCTGAAGATTAACAAGCAGCGGCGAAAGTCTGTCTTCAACACAGGAGGGGGCAGCTAAGACCGTTCCCATATTTTTTTAAATGCTGCTCAAAATATTTATGAACTTGAAAAACAATGTTGTGGAGAATCAGGGGAGCAGAGTTGTCTTGAACTTTGGGAGGCGGGCAGATTTGAGGCTTATTCTGATGGGACATCAATTTCGTCTCACTTTTCTTTGTGGCAATTGGACACAAATCCTCACATTTCTCCCCCCCCCCCAAATACATTTCAAATCGGATTATTGGTGGAGGCAGTCCCTCCAGTTCCAATATTGGAGGGGACATATTCCCCTCAACTCCCCGGGATTTGAACCAATGCTAACAAGCAACATACAGGACTTTGAATTACAATAAAATCCATCAACCACTCATCTGATTGGTGAAAGTCAATTGTATTATCAGTTCAATTGAAATTAGTCATCATCAATGACGTCGCAGCTAGGCCGAGGTGCTGGAAATAGATGTAACATTAGTTGGATTGTGGATTGGTTTTGTTTGTGTAGACTGCCATTGTCCCATTTTTCAATAGCAATTCTTTCGGCAGGTTATAGTCCTTACAAACAATTTTTATTTCTCCGTACACTCACATGGATTATCATGCTTGCATTATATTAGATATCCTATTTGTTTCCTTTAATAAACAAAAACAATCTTTGTGGCTTAAAGAACCAAACAGTTTACTAAATTTGTATTAGAAAAATTTCAATCTTGCAATGAAATGCGAAAATTAAAATAATTAAAAAGTAGCAAATGGGGCAGTTATGGGAGCGCTATAAAAAAAATCTGTCTGACTCCATAAGGATTGTTAAGTAGTTGAAAATCTGTGGATGGGGAGAGAAGAAGGATGGAAAACAAATATTTGTTGCGCAATAAAATACCCTCTGTCCAGAGAAATCAATTAATATGATAATATATAATGAAAAAAGGCTTTTTTTAAAAAAAAATATCCGTTATTTTTAAAGAAAGAGTATAGTCAAAACTGGCATAAGAGTTTCATAAAATAAGTTATATTTATGGCTATAAGCATGTCGTAGATTTGTATGGCTCAATGCCTCTCCAAATAGGCTAGATTTAGCCAAAAACAGGCTAAATTGGCATCACTGACCGTAACCCTTCATCTCGGCAGGGGTGCCCATCCCCCCAAAGCTGATGGCGCACTCCCCCCAAAAACTAATAATCTCTTTCCTCCTCAAAACTCAAGTCCTCTAAAAACAATTGCCCAGTGTAGCAGTAGCTTTTATAGTACTAGTAATTGTTATTTTTGTTTTTGTTTTTATTTCCTGTAGTAGTATTATAGAATGCTTGTAGTAGTAGTAGGGGCAGTAGTAATTATAAAAATGGCATTACTTTTAATAGTAGTCTTGGTAGTGTACAATACTAAATATAAGGATATTGAAGGGTATAAAAACTTGTACACACTGTGTATGGCACAGGTATTCTTTTTTTTTTTTACAATTACAGTGTAGTAGTATTATTTTTTTCTTTACAAAATATTGATATAATTCCCTTGTACATGAAAAGTAAGACGCAAGTTACAAGTTATTGAGTTTGATACCAAAAGAAAATGTTATCCTCGAAATTAGCCTACAAAAAGAAGTGATATCCAACAAAAAACATTCCTGTTAAAGAGCCAAGTACGAGTAGCCTTAAAAAGAATTGAAATCACAAAAATAGGCGCCAAGTTCTGGTGGACAACAGTTACAAACACTCACTGGCTCACTTCAAATTTAGATTTGAAACTTGGCTGTTGTCTGTATGGTTACCACTAGCTCACAATTATGTCAAACTACTTTATAATTTTCAACAGACATCATAGGCAAGTTTCAAATCACCAGAACTTGGCGCCATCCTTTCATATAGCAACTTGCGCGGTACTTCATTCATAGAGTTTCTAAGCAGGGGGTAGGGGGTAGGGGGATTCATTCTCGAGATTAAAAAAAATCGCATCGTGTTCCAATGTTATTCTGACGACAGCAAAATTACTTATTCGACATTCGAGTAAAATTCTTCCCCAATTTTTTTTATTCCCCCCAATTTTTTTCTCGATGGCACAACTTGCGCATTCATCCCTCCTTAGGCGGCCCTTCTCTCTTAAAACGAACCAACCTTTCCTTTGATACGACTACTTGCGCGGTACTTCATTCATCAAAATCATCGAGTATCGAAGCAGGGGGTACGAAGGTTCACCCCGGAAAATTTTTGAAATCGTGTTTTGAAATCATAGCTTCTCAAAATCGTGTTTCAATGCTATTCCGACAGTAAAATTGCTAGTTCGAAAGTAGAGTAAAATCCCCCCCAAATTTTTCTCAATGGCGCAGCTTGCGCCATACATCCCCCCTGTGGGCGGCCCTGCATCTCGGTGCGCAATTGTGAGGCGTTAACCTAAAAAAAATGCAATATTTTTGTAGTGTGACATGTGCAGAGAGCAGAGAGCAGAGATTTCTTGGCGGTTTTTGTGGTTGATTTAAGTACCGGGCTTGGGCCCTTGCCTTCCATTTGTGTTGTTGACTGTCGTTTGTTTTGCGTGCGTATTTGTTGTGAGAGAGGACGCAACTGTCGCGCTCCTCTTTTGCTGTTCCTATGTCAGTTTAGTGGTTGTGCGTTTTAGGGGTGCGGCATCTTGTAAGTTCGTCTTCTTGGGTTGGCCGTTCCTATGGTGGCTATGTGTTGGTGTGGTGAGGCTCTGATTGTCCTCCAGAAGTTGGCTGATCTGTGAATTCTGTAGTCATGTAGAAATGGGAGTTCCAAATCTTCATGTATTTGCTCGAGGCGAGTGTCTCTCGAGTGTCCAGTGATAGCCCTGGCTACTCTGTTCTGGATGACTTGTAGTTGGCTGAGGTGCGTTTTTGCTGCGTGTTGCCATGCAGGGTGGGCATACATCAGGATGGGACGAATGCTCATCTGATATATATGGCGTTTGGTTTTCAGGGTGAGGGATGGGGAGAGGAGTAGCGGTAGCAAGGCTTGATGGCGTTGACTGGCTTTCTTGGCGATGGAATGTATGTGGTGAGCAAATGTAAGTTTCCTGTCCAGTATTATTCCGAGGTATTTGGCATCATCTCGGTTCTGGAGGGGTGTTCCAGCCATGGTGATCCTGACGTGAACCCTTCTTCTGTTTCTTGTGAAGTTTACTACTGAGGTCTTCTGTTCGCTGACTTTGATCTTCCACTCTTCAGACCATCGGTGGAGAACTTCGGCGTATCGTCTGAGGTATAGTTCAGCGTATCTGATGTTTCCATGGCTGGCAAAGATTGCCGTGTCGTCTGCGAATGTTGCTACCGCTGTGTTGGGGGTTGTGGGAATGTCCGCCGTGTACATGGCGTAGAGGGTTGGGGATAGGCAGGATCCTTGGGGGACTCCTGCTAGGATAGGTCTGGAGGGTGTTAGGTGTCCTGCATGGGCAACACGAAAGGTTCTTCCTTGAAGAAAGGATTTGATGATTCTCAGAAGGTAGTGCGGAGTGCCCTGGAGCATCATCTTGTGAAAGAGGCCTTCGTGCCACACCTTGTCGAATGCTTTTTCTATGTCGAGAAAAAGCCCCAAGGTGTGGCCTCCCTCGTTGAATCTGTCACATATCTTCTCTACCACCCGTACCAGCTGCTGATCCGCGCAGTGTCCTTTCCTGAAGCCGAACTGGTGGTCCGGGATGATGTCATGATCTTCTATGAATTGCTGAAGTCTGCTCTGCAGTACTCTTTCAAACACCTTGCTGGTATGCGAGAGCAGGCTGATAGGGCGGTAGTTGGCCGGGTTTGATCTTTTCTTTCCTGGTTTGGCCAGCATTATGACTTTTGCTTCTTTCCAGGCTTCTGGGTAGTGTCCGGTTCTCATAATGGCGTTGCACAACTTACAGAGTAGGACCAGGGCCTTTCTCGGGAGGTGCTTCAGTGCTTGCGGCGTCACTCGGTCTTGACCTGGAGCCCGGTGTGCATTGATCCTCTTGATGATTGCTTGTATCTCCCGCGGTGTTGTGAGGGCTTCTGGAGGAGGTGGGTCTTCTATTCGGGAGAGGTGGTAGGATCTATGTACTGCTGCAGTGGTGGTTGCTGGCGTGTTGGTAGCGTTGATCTGGAAGGTGGTTTCCAGGGTCTGGGCGAATCAGATTCAATCACTTCTTCTTTGTATTTTAAAAGCGAAATATTACAGCAGATATCTAATTTCGTAATAATATTAATTAATAATATATGTTATTTGCGTTCAGATCATAATGACACGAAGAAATAACCTTTAACTACATTGTGGAAGACAATAGATCTTGATTGTTTTCCATAGAGTCACAACGTAATACTCTTGAACCAGATTTGAACCACTTTGCCATCTATTGAAGTAAATGTTTCATAAACTTATTTGGTAGAATTCTCATGAATATTCAAACGTTTCGATAATAGCCAACAAAGCACCTAGTTCTCTCTGCAACCAACCAAACTTACTTGAGATTGTGGGTTGTATAAGAATCAGGCGCTCAAGAGTATTTCTACATAATTCATAAATTTTACAGTGAAACGATCAGCTGCAGCGAAAATATAGTAACTGGGTTCATTGTAAGTTGAGAAAGTATTATTACTGGGTTTACGTATTGTACAAAATTTCAGAGCTCTATTTAATGTAAGTGTGCGTGAAATTTGCGTTGCAATATTTGAGTCCACGAAACAAATAGAAAAAAAGCAATGTATTACAACTAGGTATGCATTATTAGCAAATTTGAAGTGTAGTGATCTACCTATATTGATTATACATACAACTTATTAGATAATCAATTGTTTTCGTGAACGAACAACATGCAAATTGTTGCATTCTGCATATCAGCGAAAAGTAGGATGGCTTTACAAAATTGTGTTCGCAGAACAAAATGAAAAGGGTTTCGCCCTATTTCGAATGCTGAAAATTCTATTTTACATTATTTACAATGAAAATTCGAGCTCCAAATGCTTTCCCAATGCTAAGTATATGGGCCTCCTGTGTTTCGGTGATTATTCCTCAGTAGTACAGTATATCAGATCTCGACATGCGACCTCTTACGACACTCAGCGCGTAGATCTGGACATGCGACCCCTTACGACACTCATCGTATAGTCTCAAATCACCGTGTAGGATTAAGTGATGAATCCATGGTTCCAATGATTATTCCTCAATGGTACGTGCAATCGGAACATGTCACTGCTTATGACACTCAGCGCACGGTCACGAATCACCACGTCAAATTTACTTAAGAACGGTTCAGTTATATCGGAAGTGCATCCGTATAAACGAACGAGTAAGTCGAGTAAAAAGGTGATTTGTTCTAAGAAAAGCAGTAGACACTGTTTAAGAAGTTTTGAGGACGATTTTCGGAGTCACGAACAAACAGGTAGGTAGAGAAATTCGTATAATGATTCTATCTCATTTATTTATTTATTTAACGACCACCAGATACAGCTCAGAGGCCATTTTATACTGGATATCTAACAACAACAATAACAACAACAACAATGGAAAGGATTTGGGAAGGTGTCGGCCAGGGCCTCTTTAGTAGGTACCATCCCGGCATTTGCCTGGTAGAACTGAGGAAAACCCTGAAAAACCTCAGTCAGGATGGTCGGCAGCGGGGTTCGAACCCGCGACCTCCCGAATGCGAAGCCAAGGCTACCACTTGAGCTACTTCGCTCGGTAAATTACAGGAAATAGTAAGGCACTAATATAATATATTAATATTACCTCGGGTAATTTTAACTACATCGTTATTATTCAGAAAAAAAGACAGTTAGACAAATGCTATTATCGTTTAATGAGAAAAATGTGTGTATGGATAAGATATATAGCAAATCGATCTTATTACACTAACCAAAGTGATATTGTGAGTATAAAATCTCACGCATAGTTTCCGAAAAAAAAAACATGAATGTAGAAAGATGAATTTCTTAGTAACCCTAAACTTATCAATGTCTTATTTTTTCGATTCTATTTAACTAAAATATTTTTCAAATATATATATTAGTCGATAGATTATATAGAGCTAAACAAAAGAATTGAGAATAAAATTCTCATGCGTAATTTTGGAGAAAAATCGAAATAAAAATAAATTTTGGGGTTCTAAGAAGCGTGTCGTTTGTTGCCAATAATAGTTAGCAATTCTTAATTATGCATTTATTTATTTATGCTCCGTGAATGAAGGAAAATACACTGTTAACTAGCACATACCCATTGATATATTTCTTTTCCTAACTGTGACACACGACACACATACTGCTTTATACACATGCCATACCAAACTAATATTGCACTTATTCTGAAAAATAATGATTAATCATATTATAATTATTATTAGTAGTAGTAGTACCAGTTGTTGTTGATGTTGTTGTTGTAGTAATAGTAGAGGAAAGGGTGGTATGTTGAGCCCCCAGTTCCTTTTCAAGGCATAACTCACTCAAATGTGGCAATTGCGAAGTAAAACTTGGGGAAAACATACCTTGGTATGTCTCTTACTATGTTGCACTGTATTTGTAGAGATAAAGAGATTGTGAATTAATATAAAACATATTTTGGCAAAAGGTAACACTTCGAGAAATATGAGACGTATGTGGGTAATATGAGCCCCCTAATGGAAGTTGGTAACTATGGTATCTGAAGGTATAAAATTCAACTAAAAATATTTTACCCACAGTTCACCCATCTTGTCTTCAGAAAAGAGCCCTGAACAAAATAAACACGCTGCGTCACCATCATCTGGTTTCTTAACACCAAAAGAAAGTTCGAAAACAGATTTTCCAGAATCAAACTCAGAGTCACTTTGATCAGTATCAGAGTTCATCACAAAAAGCACATGTACGTCTACACGACAGTTTAGATTTTTTTTAGAGGTTTCTCTTATTTTTCCTAATGTGTGTAATCAATTCTCCTCTTGTGCTTCTTCTCTACTGTGATTCCTTTTCTCAGAACTTTCTTCTTTTCTGCTGCTTCCAAAGACTTTTTGAAAGGAGAAGAGGTTATCAATGCTGACAGTGGCGTATTTACGATTTTGTTTCGGGAGGGGCTTTGCTAACTTTCGGGGGGGGGGCTTTGCCTGAAAATGTGAAAATTCTGCAAGGTATTTCATATACTTGACTATAGTAAGTAAAATTTCGGGGGGGCTTAAGCCCGGAAGCCCCCCCCCTAAATACGCCACTGAATGCTGAGTTTGTAAGTTTTCGTCCTCTATTAGTCATTTTCTTCTTAGGCTTTGGGATCGGCAAAAGTCCAGATGGTATTGCCTTAGCAATATCACGAGCACTTGGCGCTGAGATATGAACTTCAGTAGGATTAGGTATATATCCTGTTGGGCCACTTGAAGAATAAATAGAAAAAATGAAATGAAATCTTTGAGTTTTACGTCCCACGGCTATGCCGGTTAGGCTAAAGGAGACGGTGATGATGAGAGATGAGTGAAATGGTGGAATGAAGAATGTGGGAGGAAACGGGAGAACCCCGAGAAAACCCACGAGCACGGTGTTTGTCCACCACAAAGTTCACTTGGCGGGGGCTGGGATCGAACCCGGGACCCCAAGCACCAGAGGTGAACGCTCTACCACTGAGCCACCGCGCCCCCGAGAATAAATAGAAATAAGTGTCGTGTTGCAAGGAGGTGATATAGCAGGAGTCATGTCATAATTCTTCTGGTCATCAGAATCAACAGTTGCAATAGAATGGGCAGGAGGGTAATGAGGTGGAACTATTTGCGCCTTATTTATAACATCTAATAGGATACACTCATCTATGTCCTGGGTCACAGAAAATATAAAATCGACGTCGGTGAATATTGTGTGGTAGCAGGGATAAATTCCAGTAGCCGTGAAAGCGCTCACTACATTTGTACCAGTTTGACAAAATAAGTAAGCCTTTCCAGATACCTCTGGAAGGACCCAGAGGTCTTTTACTGTGACGTAGCCACTGTCTTATTTGTTCAATGTGCTGATGCTTTAAAGGGCCAAAATATGATTTGTCCAATTGTTGCAACTTGTGATTTGTGTGGGAAGGGATACGATGATTGAGATATGATTTTGAAGTGCGAGCTCTATTACATCAATGTTTTTCGGATGTGTATTATGACTATCAAAAATTAAAAATATAGGATCAAAAGTTGTTGGTTTTGTTCTTTGAATGAAATGTCTCATCCACTCTGTAAATAACTCTGAATCCACCCTGATGGAAGAAATCTCCGAATCGAACCAGG
Source organism: Thermobia domestica (assembly GCF_964235325.1). Taxonomy (NCBI): domain Eukaryota; kingdom Metazoa; phylum Arthropoda; class Insecta; order Zygentoma; family Lepismatidae; genus Thermobia; species Thermobia domestica. The sequence goes on along the minus strand of NC_137455.1, from coordinate 41,483,834 downwards.
AGGTGCTCCTCTTTTCATGAGTGTTGGAGTCATATTTTTTCTAAGAAATATGAACATTGGAAAGACAAAGTCTCCCCAGTATTTATACAAGAGACAGCTGTAACTAATGATCCCCTTTCTCCTGAACTCAGTGTTCCCACTTGTTTTTTTCTTTTGAGACCAAACATTCGTGGTGTTTTGGTTTTCACGATGGTGATCTCTGTTTCATCCACATTGAACACGCGTTGTGGCGGATATTGGTGAATCTCGAATTCAGCCTCTAAAATGTCAAAAAACACATTCACTGCTTCGCAATTAAAGGCATTTGCACGTGCACATGATGTTGCTGTGGATTTTCATAAAGATAACACGTTCTTATATCTATTCGAAAAATGGTAAAACCACGCTCGGACAGCCAGGCCATCCTTGAAGGGGTGTTGCACTCCGTTCCTTTCACATAGTATTGGAATACCAATCGTCGCACATCTGCCCTGGATAATCCATGGAATTTGCTTTCCATTATCAATAGATAATTCACTAATTCTTCTTCCAGATCTTTTCTCATTACGGGTTTTCTTCCCATCGGAAGATTTAAACAATTTTCTGGCATCTCGACAAAACGGGCACGTCTCTGGAGCGTTAGTCTTGGAACTGAAAACTTTTTTTGCTATTTTTTGACCCCATGGATTTGCTTCTTATTGTTCGAATGGCCTCAACCATGTCCTCTTTCTTCCACGATTTTCTGTGCGAGTTTTTTTCTTTTTTGGTGGAAAGAGCTTTTTCTAAGCATTTGTAACAAAAAAGAAAAAGAAAGTAATGCAATGGTTGTAATATGAGCCCCTTTACGTAGAGGGCTCACATTACCATCAGGTTTGGGGGCTCATTTTCCAACCGTAGCCATGTTGTCATTCAACACTTTATAATCTTAACATCTTACCGCCAATTTGTGATCACGATACACAATAATATTGCTTAGAGATGTACTTAGGCAAAGCCCTTATCATTACACTTATGTATGTAAAAATATATTGCGTGAGAACGTGCAAAAAAGTACCTTAAAAAGTTTTCAGCATGACGGAAACATACACATTCATACAGCTGACAGCTCTTATGAATGACTGGCGCCTGCGCAAAATAATAAATAATCCAGTGCATAACGCAGTGATACCAACTGCTTTTGCTACATAATAGTAAATAGTTTACGATAAACTATAGGGGCTCGAAATGCCAGCAGGGGCTCGAGATACCACCTTTTCCTATAATAATAATAATAATAGTATTAATAGTTGTAATAGTATTAATAACAGTAGTAGTAATCGTAATTATTAATAGTAGTGATAGGAGTAGTAGTAATAGTAGTAATACTAGTAATAATAAGAGTGATAGTAGTAGCAAGGGAGGTCTGGTCCCCCCAAAGCTCATGTGGGCTCCCATGTATTTTTATGAATATGTTTTTTTTATTCTTATATGTATTTTTTAATGAATATACAATATTTGGCATAATTTGAATTCACTTTGTCTTAAAATCCTCATACTGTATATGCCTTTTGGACTCTTGTCTGCAATTAAATACACATCTGAATGCCCCGCCCCCAAAGTTACAGATAAATCGGCGCCCTTGAGGAATAGTAGTAATATTTGCAATAATAGTAGTCGTAATATTAGTAATAGTAGTAATTATGGTAGTAGTAGTAGTAATAAGAGTAGTATTCTAAACTTCTAAGCTAGGGGGTTCTAAAAATCGTGATATTTCGTATAAAACATAGTATTTGAGACTCACTTTAAAATCCGTATTATTAACAGTACCTCTTCTCCATTGTTCATTCAAATAATGTGAAACTAGCGCTTTCCAAAACATTATATCTCACTAGTAAGGGTATACTTCAGAATAATTTCATAAGATAATAGACTGCTTGTAATGCCACCTCTTATCAATCACTCCTCGATAAAGATATTTGTGAAAATCTGATTATTTAATCTCATAGGTGAACAAAGGATGTCCCTAATGTGTACTTTTCTTAGAAGGGCAAAACTGAAAATTAAATTTTTAATGAATGTCTCTGCATTATCTCCTTTATCTTCTAAAACATGGATGAGTGACGAAAATGATCATTTAAGAATTGGTGAAGGGAGAAAGGAGTTCAAATACCTTGCATAAACTTATTATCCCAAAGCGAAGAACGGGTATTTCAGGTAATATTCAGGTATTGAGCACCTTCCGAGAGGTTATTGGTCAATATGAGTTTGGACTACAGCAATCGTCTAAATTATGTCTAAATTGTCTAACAATGTGTATTTTCCTATGCCCTTACATTCTAATGCATGTTTGTGTTCCGGAAAACTGGATAGATGTAAAAAGAAAATATGGAAGTCTTGTGCATGCATATACCCTTAAAGCTGAGGTTATATTCACAGAAAGAGCTAATTTTGGAAAACTGCTTTTGTCATCTTTTTGAAAGAATATTAACGAGAATAAGCGGCCAAATTACATGTTTATTAATATCTCGTTATTAAAGAAAAAAAAATGTTTTAGAATATGCATAACGAATGGTAAACAGAAACACAGAATAATTATTAAAATTTTCATGTTGCTGGTTCATTCATATTTGTACATGTGTGCATACATTTCATATAGCATAAGTGATAGAACCGTGTGTGACATAAAACAAACATGATGTTAATACAACAGTATTGAATTTTCTCTTCCCAGTAAAATTAATATGAAATTCCTATACACAATCCTATATATATATATATATATATATATATATATATATATATATATATATATATATATATATATATATATATATATAATGCTCTGATATATTTGTGCAGACGGAAAGATTTCGAACTAATTTCGTTGTTCTGTTTTTGAAGTGACATCAGATATATGGCAGTATTGCCGAGAGCAGGGTATTTTTCCTGAAATTTCTTCTATCAGCGTAAAATATTTATTTATTTATTTATACTTTTTGGGCATTACTGGCATCGATGGGCTTAGGCCTATCATGTATTTACAATGATGTCTATGTGCGATCACAATCCCGGGTAAGGAAGAAGGAAGAAAGAGCATGGGATTTCTGTGTTAGGTACCATCCTGTCTTTTGCCTGGTGTGAATGAGGACAACCCAGGAAAAACCTTAATGAGGATGCATACTTTCTTTACAATAAAAACAAACCGATAAAGTGAACCCATTCAAATTTGTATGAAAGAAATCGTGTATATATTTTAAGTAGTTTTGTGTCATTTATCTAAAATATTTAACACTAAATCAAACATTGAATCACTCACATAGTTACTACCATGATTATTCTATAGGAAAAAAAATAGTGTAAAGATTTTGTCCTCTATATATACCGAGTGTTTCAAAAATCAGGGCCAACTCCATTATAAGTAAAGATACTAATACGAATGGAAAGACACAGAAGCTGCTGGAAATAGATAACAGCAGCTGTTTAAAAAACACACTGATAAGGTGTTTTGTGTTGAAAAAGCAACGTTGCCAGTTCTGTGTTAAATGAAAAAAGCAATGTTGCCAGTACAGCAGACTGTTCTCTTGCATCCTCACCATAACAACAATGCAATATTGTTGTGAAATGGATTGAGGTGTTCTTCGTTCCCTAACACAACAATGTGCTCGCTCATTGTGTCATTTTTGCATGCTCTTACGTTACGTTTGAACAGCCCGCTGAACTAGTAACCTTGCTTTTTACATTTAACTAAGAGCTGGCAACGTTGCTTTTTCAACACAGAACATCTTGCCAGTGTGGAGTTCAAACGGCTGGTGCGACTGGAAAAATTCCATCATTTTAGATTGAAAACTAAGTATTTTTAATATTTAACCCATCTTTGTATTTCCTCGTATCTTTACTCGTATTTGCCCCCACAAACACCACGTAAACACAACAGCAGTGAGTCCACACAATAAATGCACTAACACATTATACACGTAGTAGTTAAGAATACAATATCAAACATTTTGCTGCCAAAAAGACGGCCGTTTGAAGAAACAGAAAATATCATTTTATAAAGATCTTTGAGAATATTTGTTATTTTTAAGGAATGAAGTCTCATTAAGAAATTGTTTAGCATAACTAATAGATAGACTTCCAACCCATTTTACAGAGCATCTTCTTCACTACAGCGAAATTAAACTACGCTAATTTTAGAGTTTTTCTGCAATATCTTCAAAACAAATAAAAATATTCGAAAAGCAGAAAAGTAGTGAACTATATAATACAGGATGAGTCAAAAGTCCTTGGACACCTGCATAAGTTTGAAAATCGACGGGGAAAAGTAAAAAGTGATGATGGGAACAGAGGTTTGATGAGGGGTCGCAACGTTTGGAGTGTATGTGTTGTAGCATTCAGTATCAAGGCAATTTCCCACTTTTGAACATTAATAACTTCTAAACTGTACAAGATAGAAAAAAACAAATTACACCACTAAATTCCTGAGCTCAAGCAAGTGTTACTTGATGTGTCCTACACCCCGTCCCATTTTAAAAAAGTGACTTGAATCCAAAATGGCGGATTTCAAGATGGCGGCCGTGAATGACATACACTCCAAAAGTTGCGGCCCCTTATCAAACCTCTGTTCCCGTCATCAGTTTTTACTTTTCTCTTTGATTTTCAAACGTATGTAGGTGTCCAAGGACTTTTGACTCACCCTGTATTATTGTACATATGATACCGTTATCACAACTCATCTCTCTGCTTTCGATTTGCAACTGTAGATAGATTTAGCATTGTTTCGGGTTCTGTAAATAGCGGCATACCAAAAACAGGTAGGTGAATTGTGGTAAAGGTATCACATGCAAAGTCGTATTGTCTAGTTCACTAGGTTTCTGCTTTCGGATATTTTTATTTGTTCTGAAGATATTACAGAAAAAACTCTAAAATTAGCGTAGTTTAATTTCGTTGTAGTGAAGACCCTCAAATCATTACAAATTCACTATGTGTACTAATAAGTAGAAGTGTCACGTAAACACGAGGAGAAGAAGTTTAGTTTGTATGCCGATATTTTTCTCACTTTTAATATTTCAAGCAGAAGTAATGATATGTTTCTACTATTGCTATTTTTAGGAAAGATTACAATGGAGATAGAATATAATCTTCGGATGATAACTTGATTGTAGAAAACTGCATCTATCGCTATCTATTACGAGCTTTCCCTTTATAGTAATGAACGTTAAGATCAGCAATAGTAGAGCCTACCACTTTCGGTTTGAATAAGCGGTCAATAGAGAAGATGGTAACAATTCTCAGAACGCTAAACCGATTACAAATATCTGTTTCTCACTATCTCTTATAATTTTGGTCTATGCAAATCAATATTGAAAACGGGAAATAGTTTTCTATCCCTTCCAGTTTTAGTAGAATCCTCAGAATAGAGCTGAAATGTATTCTTCAGATTCTTAATTGATTACAGGAAAGCACTTCTTGATATCTCGTATCTTTTTTGCTCTATAGGGATCAACGTTAAAACCGGAAATGATTGGTTTTCTGTACTATTTCCAGTTTGAACATAACTTCTGAACTTTTGACCTCTCTCCATCCTGGCCAAACCATTGACGGTGAACCATAAAGTAGTTCTTGAGTTGTGTGGTCTCCCGGCAGACGGACAGATAAATACCTATACGGTATCCAAACTCTGTGAAGGGATCCATACACTTTCAGTTCTGCTGCGCAGTGCAACTATACTGAAAATTTTTGAAAAAAAAAAAAAAGAAATTAACGACGAACTGAACTAAGTACGTTCTAATCATCGACCAGTTGCCATTTCAGTTTACCTTTACTGTTCAGATTAACTCAGTTACATGTGAATGTCGTTGCAAAGGCGGACCTGTAGCTTAGTACAAATAACTGTCTGCAAACGTGCCTTAACTGTACAGTTCGCACAATTTATCGTTTTGTAATGAACCACACAGGATAAACTAGGCACTAAAACTCAGCATGTACAGGTTCGTTAATAATTGTAGAAAATACATCACATTCTCTCGCCTCAATGATCATAGCCCTTGGCCTTACAAATAAGCAGTTCACAACATCCGATCACACAATGCCGACGAATCTAAAATTCTAATTTCCACAGTGCTCCCCACTACTTTTCTTTATTAAGCTATAATTAACATTTTAAGCTATTAATTCCACGATATTAATTTTGTTTTTATTAAAACTAACGAAATATTTATAGCTAATTTCACACCGGTTGGAGTGCCATAATTAAATTATACAAATTATATTCAGTTTCCTCATTTATAACGATAATATTCAATGTACAATTCATTCATATTGTGACAACTGGAAATCCTGCTCTCTGTAGTTGGATTGTATGAACAACTGAAGATAAATTTGTACACAGTTTTTTTTTTCAAGATAACTATGAGTAGAACTTCTGAGTAAAGAATTACTTTTAAGCTCTTTGAAGCCTCTGAAAGAAGGAAGAGGTACGGACTAAGAGACAATCAATTAGTCGGATTTTGTTCTTCTATTTTTTACTTTTCTTTTACGCTTTTATCCCTTCTTTGGCTCTTTCACGTCAAGGTTGCCACCTTTCAAAATTCTTTCGTAGAAACTTCTTCCAAAGTTTCTTGCTTATTGAAGCGAGTGTATCTTACGCGAACTCTGTGTATTCTACTATAAGGCAGGCACGTAGCCAAGGGGTGGGTCCGGGGGGTCCGGACCCCCCCTTCGGAACCCTAAATGAAAAAATAAGGAAGGATGAAACAAAAAGAAACGAGAAAAAGAAGAATCAGCGTTAAAAATATAAAACTACAGCAAACGTTTGTTTAATCTTTCTTATGGAGAACTTTGTGAGGAGGAAACGGAAGGGGTTGAATGTAAAAATTAATATTATTTGAACGGACCGTCCCGAATTCCATTCAGCTCCATGCTAATCCTATGGACTACAAATGACAGTCTATAAACCTGATCTATCAAATAGATTGTCAGGTAGAACTTCAGAAATGCCCACAATCACCAATAATATGAGCTTGGGAACATAAATTCCAGTTACACTTGTTAAAGTAATTTTCAATTTCGCAGCAACACTAATCAATTTTATAGGATGTGTTTACCGCCGAAAGAGATCTCGTTGCTATCTTTGACGGCATTAATCGAAGATAAGAAAAAGAAGAAGGAAGAAGACAAAAAGAACCGAGTTCGAATAACCTCGGAAGACTATATCTTTTTCAATATTTTTAAAATATTCTTTTACTCGAGATTTCTTTCTAGTTTGTTATTAAAATATTAACATTTTCATTTTATTGTCCTAACAAAATAATATGGGTATGTGCCATGGTGTGTAACCACAGTATTTCAAGTCACGACCCCCCTCCCTCATTACGAAATCTTGGCTAAACGAACCAATATAAGTTGCCAATAAAATAGTTTAGAATGATCGAGCCCCTGGTGTAATAACCACAGTATTTCATGTTACGGACCCCCCCTATTACGAAATCCTGGCTACGTGCCTGTATAAGGCTAGGCGCATCTTTATCAGAAGACAGGAAAGTCAAGTAGACATAGTACAAGAAGGAAAACGTGAACAATGGGTAAAAAGCTACGTGGCTCAGTGGTAGAGTGTTCATCTCTAGTGCATGGAATCCTTGGTTCGATCCCGTTAGGTCCACGTGAGCTTTGTGGTGGACAAACACCACATGCGTGAGTTTTCTATGGGCTCTCCTGTTTCCTCGCACTTTCTCCCTTCCACCATTTTCATTTATTTCTCATCATCACCGTGTCCTATAGCCTTACCAGAATAAGTATGGACGTAAAACTGGAAGATTTCATTTCATTTTTTTAAAAAAGTCTTTTGCTTTCATACCCAAGCATGTGCTCGACAAATTCCAAATGCCTCTAATATATTAAATTTATACATAGGTCAATGTAGTTATCCCTGTCTGTTCACATCCTATACTGCTCCCTTGTCCTCGACTTGATTGTCCTGTCCTTTGCAGTACGTCTGATTCTCGTGGGAGCGCTGCTGTAGCGTACCGGCAAAGTGCTGTTTGATGCAAGGGGTCCCAGGTTCTAGGTCAGGCTGCATGAGTTTGTGGTGGACAACTTCGTGTCCGGGTGGTTTCCCCAGTGTTTCTCCTATTTCTTCCCTATTCTCATTCCATTATCATTTTCTCTTAATGATTCACTTCCATTAATCATTTGTCTCATTCGGAGTTTAAAAGAAAACAGGCACAGTGTTGGACGGAAAATAATATTTCATTTTAAATTTTTATAGAATTTACCCGATTTAAACAAAACGAATTTGGCTTGCCTTTTCTCCAGTTTAAGGAGATTTTCTTCTTTTTTGATGGATTTCGATCCCAAACAATAAGGTTATATTGTTTGGGGCGGTTTATTTGAGCCATTTCCGGTTTGAATAGAGAGTTACGAAAGAATGTGGTATCTACTCTTAGAACGATGAATTGATTTCTTTTATGGTTCTCGCTATCTGCTGTTGTTTTTGGTCTATATAGACCCGTATCCAAGGGCGGTCTAGAAGGCCGCTCTCCTAAATTTTTACTGACCCGTAAAATTTTCACGGTAGGCTTCCAAATGAACTACAATATTGTGATGAACTATAATATGGTTGGGCCACTTCCCCTAACATCTACAGAGCCCCCTTACATTTTTGGGCTGGCTACCGGCCTGGAGTATATCAATATTGAAAACTGGAAGTTTTCATGGGTTTCAGTAGAGAGTGAAGGAAACAGGTCAAATCTCTTCTTAAGACGTTTAATCGATTATAAGAAACCACTTGTTCTTATGTACCTAAGTATTATAATTTTTTGCTTTAAAGCGAACGAACGTTAAAATTGGAAATGGTTGCATTTACCACTTCCAATGTACGAATCACGGCCATCAACGAATCCGATTACTAATTCTAAACTTTATACATCCTGCCAAAAACATTATGGTGATACACTGTTAAAAAATACTTCCTTAAATCTGAGAAACCGTTTTTTATCTGTACACCGAGAATATCTTTTCTTAGGAACAAGAGTTTGAAACTCTCATTAATGAGAAGTGAAGAAAAGTAGATGAGGTTGCATAAAGCGGAACGAGAAAATATACTGTTACTTTCCTTATGAATGAGAATTGCCAAATCTCATTTCTAAGAAAATGTGAACCACTGATTGGAAAAAGGGAATAAGTACAATTTTTTGAGATTTTAACCTGAGATAGCAGATGTGTTCCTTTAAGATAGTTGCATCGTTGAGTAGAAAATTGGAATGTTTGGGCAACTCTATGTGACCAATGTAGAAGGCAAAATCTCTTGCTGATTAGAAAAAGAGAATAACTACGTTTCTTATTTCCTTCTTACAGTCACTACAGGACACGACTACAACTGTGAGACTGTGTGTAAGTAGACAACCACCAGAGCCCTCTGCTTTCGTTACGATACTTCGCCTTCTTTTTGCATTGCACAATCTATGGAGAACTTTTTGCCCCAATCAGTTACATATTTACATGTTTTCAGTGATACAAGTGGTGGTCAAAACTGCAATCATTCAATGACATGAATGCTTTTCAGCCTGACCGTATCATAACGGTTCCCACTATACACCAATATTTGCCTGTCAGAGGTCACAGTTTTTACCATGTGACCGAAATTTTGCTGTAATCAAACCAGAACTCAAACGACACAATCGCATTTATTTACCAGCACAGTATAACCACATGATTACGAATGCAACAAATACTGATCCTCCATTTCAGGTTTACGAAGCTGTCAATGAAGAAATCTTAGATTTTAAACATTGGTGGTAACCGCTTTAGAAATCTTCAGGTAGCATTGTGGACAAAACAGTGAAATTCCAAGTAAGTAAATAGATACACTGTTTACAAAGCAGAATCTCCAGGTTATGTCCAAGCTCATAAGTTTATCAATGGACTAAGAACTGATATTTTTCGATTACTCAAAAGTAATGTCACAAACGTTGCACTGCCAACGTCAAAGGCATACGATTGGCAAGTCTCGATCAATCAGAAAAAGATCAACGATTCTTCACAAATTATCAAATACATACCTGACCAATACAAACAGTTTTATAGGATGATTTGTTCATGGAAAACCACTGATCAAGAAACTGTAGAAGTAGAAGATGCAGACGGATAGGACCCTATGTAAACCCATTCTACTGTGACAAGGTATTTTGCTACGTATTTTGTTCAGTTGTCTATTGTATTACTTTTCTTGCTGTACGAATAACATGTGCTGTACAGAAAAACGAACGGTGACAATAAAAGTGTTAGAAGCCTAATATGCGTGATAGTTCGAATACATATATCCAAGATTAACGTACAACATTGCATTCAACATGTACACTTTCATAGCTTTCTATCAAACTGCACATTACATACCCTACACACAATTACAATTGCACCCAACTTTAATTGATTGGAAAAAGGGAATATTTTTTGCATTTTTAAGCTTTTCAAACCAATTCCAGGGCTGCAATACAAGATTCTTCTTGTTGTCTTAGTGTTTGTTAGTTGTTTTGCTACAAGTAATCAATTATACACTTTTTGCAACAAATACAAACAACGCCTCTAGAAGGTTTTTTAGCGTTATTGAAAACTTAGGTCTGATGCACTTATTCCCTTTTTCCAATCAGTGATTCATGTTGTCTCGGTGCACAGATGAAAAACGCTTTCTCAAACTTAAGAACTTTATTTTCAACAGTGTACATCAAGTAATCCTTGAGATTTTTTTTTTTTATCTCTGAGACGGGCGGGCACATATCTTTTGTCTCTCAGACGGACGGAAGTATCCTGCTAGATAATATAAAACATGTAGAGAAGGCACGCACCCAGAATTTTTTGTTGGGAGGGTTCGAAGCAAGAGGGGCGGATCCAATAACACAAGCCACTACCCCTATTTAGTATTGAACGGGTATTATTCTGCACCCGAAAAGACGATAAGTAATTGTAAAATACTTCTATCTAGTGGGCCCGCGTAGCTTAGTTCCTAACGCTCTCGCCTTCGGTGCGAGCAGTCCCGGATTCGATTCCCGGTGGGGACACTCGGTCGAATAAGTGTAAAACGCCTTTTCAGGCCGGCCACCCTGGGTTTTCCTCATTCACACAAGGCAAATGCCGGGGTGGTAACTAACTTATGGATCCCAGGCGGTTTCCTTCCTTCCCTTTCCCCGGATTGTGTGCTCGCCAAGGGACGCCATCCCTCAAAACGTGAAAGGCTAAATGACTTTAGATGCCGAAAGCCCAGAAATCTAATGTCCTCCAATACTTCTATCTATACTTTCAGAAGAAAATGATAGAACTAAATTGCTTATAAAGAATATATATAAAGAATACAGAAGAAGATATATATAAAGAATACAGAAGAAGTGATGTACAGAAAAGAATACAGATAAAATGTTCATGCTACATGAATAATTTCTCTGCTAAACAAATAGTTTTATAGAGGAAATGTACAAATGTATGTTGAGTTAAGAAGCTTCTTTGGAGAGGTCTGTACCCGGAGGATCCCCTGTGGATTCGCGCCTGATATGAAGGAGTTTGAGTACACCAAATTTCCTAAAATTGACAACTAACACATGGCAGTCTCTTCCGAATATGTTAGATGTCAATTACATTGTTTTATGTATTAACTAGCTGAAATATCCACTCTTCACATTGGTCAGATAAAATATCTATATAAACAAACTGAACAACGAAAGAACAAATATCGGTTAAACATCTACTACTTTTATATATCCCGGTACCCCCCTCCCCTTCTTTAAGTGACCCGAAGCCCGCATACAATAGTCGCTGAATTTGAAAGTCAACGCTAATGCAAGTGTCACCATTGATCTCCGCGACCGCGAAAACTATGAATTCGACACTAATATCGGTCATTTTCTACTATTTCCCACGTAAACGCCCCCCCGCCCCTGAGACACCGCTGGTTCGATTTTTTTTTTAAAAAAAAAACGCTTCGTCTTGGTCTAGGACTTGAACCAATGTATCCGTGACAAACATTTGGTATATGTTAGTCCACTCATCTGGTCCCCACGCCGCACACAGACAAACACACAAACAAACTCTTTATTTTATTTATATTAGACAAGAATGCGAGGTTACAAGAGATCACTTTTCTGACGTCTCCAATCCAGTTGATTGTTAGTAAGATAAGTTTGATTTATGTTTTAGATCATTGTAAATCAGAATGTCATGATGGAAAAAACGAGTGGTAAGCAAGTTTGGTCCTATATGAAGTTAGATGCCATGTAGAAACAAGACCGAGTCGAACGAAGAAAAAAGATTGCTCGAGAACTGTCGTATGTCCCTTTCACGACTTTGAGGAATATAATTCGTAAATCACTGGAGCGATTTGATGATAGAGAGAATGAAGATTTTGAGACACACAGAGGCAGGCTCAGAACCAGAAATGTTTCCTGGGAGGACTCCAAATTATTTTGGGAGGTCCTATACGTTTACGTACTATTATCTGCACCAGAAAAGACGTTAAGTAAATATTAATTACTGCCATTTCTATTTAAAAATCATAGAACCAGATTATTTTTTAAAGATGAGCACAGATGAGGCGTAAAATCAAATTTTTAGCCTACATCAATCGTTTCTCAGTTCAACAAGTATAGTTCTGTTAAGAAACTACACAAATGTTAGCCAAATTATAAAATTTTAGGGAGTCAGTAGTACGATATATCTGGTTCTTAATACTGAGCCATTAAATACACAATTTACCTTTTGCACACTTCGTTTAATAATTATAAAAGAGAAGCTTACACAGATCACTTCTACACAAATTTTCAAGATGTCTGCTTAACCAACTAAACAACTTTATTTTTGTTGTCATGACGACCACGTCATGATTAGATTACCTAAAAACACTTGAATATTTTATTTTATATATTAACATTATAAATATATTATTTCTTTGTCTTTCTCTTCTTCTATTAGCAAAATCTGCCTAGTGTATATTTAAAATACATTATGGTCCAAAATTACAAGTATTACAAGTAAAATATACAACATACTGTTGTATCAGGACCCGGTGGACACCCTGTTGGTGTATCCCTACAATGAGGACAACATGAAAAAGAAAAGTTGTGAAAAGTAAATCTCGTTCTTTTTTTGAGATGGAGACTCATGGTAGGAACGCGGCACAAGGGATCTCGGGTTCGACCTCAGACCTTGAGTTTGAGGTGGTCAACATTATATCCTTAAGCTTTTTTTTTTTTTTTTTTTTTTTGAAAGGTTTAGCGGTTTCTTCCTGTTTCTCATTTCAATCAATTGATTTATTATTTTATCATTCAGTAGGCCTACATCCATATAGAAGACACTGGATATTTAAATAAAGCTTTCATTTTGATTGATTTGAGGATCTGTGTTTTGCGCTTAAGTTAAAATATTGCGTTTTGCGCTTAAAATAAAGGTTTGAAAGCAATGTAACTTTTTTAAGTAACATCTGAACAGATTAGTGCTCTACTGTAAAATTATTATGAAAACTATGAAGGTTGAAAATAAAATATTGATGCATAATCATTGTCAGCAGCAACATTATTAGGTTTTCTTTATAACTTTAGCAGATTACTACAGTAGTATTTTGTATTTAAATGTAAGGAATGTTTCCTTATATGACAAATAAATTGAATTGAGTGCAGTTTCTTTTGTTGAGTTGAAATTGGAAGACCTGCGTTTATAACAATTGTTATAGAAGGCGCGCTAAAACGATAGCCAGTCGGGAGACTTTGAATTTAGCGCAAAGAAACCGTCATAAAGTTTGTGGTTTCTTCGGAAGAAGAAAAAAACTAAACGTTACCATACGTCGCGCCTTCCTTTCCCTCGACCCCCTTTTCTCTCACCCTCTCTTTCTCTTCCATCCATGTGTCTAACAGTGTTTGTGTGAGGGAGGAAGGACGGTTGTGTCAAAGAAAAAAAGGATCATTGACAAAGATTTGGCAACAGTTTGGATTCAGTTTATTGCCTATCAGTTACTTTTCAAGGGAGAGAAAAACCAAACAAGACAGTGTGAAAAGAAACCTCACACGGGGGCGGCATCCCTTTGTGAGCAAGTGGCTGTGTTTAGACTGAGGCTACTACACCTGTTGTTACTCCGATTAATACAGTTTTGATTCATTCGTTTGGTGTTCAATCATGCAAGAAGTTTACGTATCTGGAATGTGTTACCATTGTCAATATATTTTACCAAAGAGGAGAAAGTGCAGGGTAATAGTCATGTGATGTTACACTTTCTCCTAGGGGATGGAGATTTGTAAAATCAAATTATACGCAAACAAAATTACACACTCCTTTAGAACTGAAGGTTGAATTCATACGTGTGATTGGAGGCATTGGCAGATTGGCATATAGTTTATATCTGCGAGAAGATTATCAACAATTTTGTGGAGCGTATAATTGCATGCAAATGCAGTAAGAATAGACAAATGTCTCATATTCTGTTGCATCCGCAACTGAGAGATGCTACTGTTTATAAATACGTAAAAATATAAAACCATTTTTATAAGACTTAACTTATTTTTTTATTTTCAAATTTGACATCATATATGGAATAGCTCATATATGAGATGTAAGTAGAGGGACACATCCTTACATGAATTATAGATCACTGTGGACATAACTACATCTGCAAATAAAAAAATATTATTATTATTATTATTATTATTATTATTATTATTATTATTATTATTATTATTATTATTATTATTATCAAGTATTCTGCCCTTGGCTGGTCCTGGCACTAATGAGTTTTCCTTCTTTTTTTTATTTTTTGGCCTGGAGATATTTATTCCACATTTCTAGATCTTCAGCTTCCTCTTATCGATTAATTGTGTTTTTTTTTTCTTTCTATTCCTCGCTTCCATTGCATTGTTCCTTCTATGGCGGTATGAAGAAGACAATTTCTTCGCAATATGTGTCCAATCCAATTGCCCTCCATACGAAGGATGCAGGCTAAAGATGTCGTCTTCTCTCCCATCCGTTTTAAAACACCTTCGTTTATTACTCTGTCTGTCCATTTTATCTTCTCCATCTTTCTTCAATACCATATTTCGAAGCTCTCTCACTATTTCTTCTCTAACTTCCGCAATGTCCAAGTCTCTGAAACATACAGTCCAATACTCCATATATATCACATAATCGACTTCTTCCTTAGTCCAATGTTAAGGATGGTAATTAAGAGCGATCGTTTCTTGTTGAATGTTTCTTTGGCTATGACAATTCTTGATTTGATCTCTCTGATGCAGTAAACGTCTCTCATCAAAATACTTCCTAGATACTTGCAATTATCGATCACTTTAAGTTCTTTTTTTCTACTTTGGCGCGTTTCCACGGGATATTCTCACGGCTTGCGATTTTTCGATGTTGGTTGCAAACTTACAAAGGGTTTCGTTTGTAAAGCATATTGCTACAACACTTGCCCTTGGTAGATGTGTTCGCAATTGGAAATCCTGCCACGAGTACAATGTTTGAAACAGAAAACATCATTAGGTTATTAGATCTCCCTTTAAGTGTAATTTTCAATTTATTTCTTTCTTTCTTTATTTATTATTAAGGGATTTGGTTCACCAAAATTCTTTTATATATTCACCTGTCTGGCCGCTTCAACCTCAAGAAATACTTGATGGATCACCATTAAGTTTGATCAGGACATAAAGAGAGGAAATTATGGTTAGAGTTCGTTAATGGACATAAAATTAAAACCGGAAGTGGTAGAAAACAACTATTACAAGTTTTAACGTTGTCATTGTAGAATGAAACCGATAAAAGATAGCGAGAATCGATTTTCTGCAATATATTAAAAATCCGTCGGGGACTCCGTAGACTCGGAGTCTCCAGTCTCGGGTTCGATTCCCGGCCGGTGATTCCCAATTTTCGGCGTTTACCCAGTGTCGTGAGGCAAACTGGAGTTACGCGGAAACAAGGCAACCAAATCTAGAAAGCTCCTGATGCGTCTGTCAGGGCAGGGCATTCACCGGTCACCGCTAGGCTGGACTTTGTTCAGCCAGTCGCTAACAGATGGCGCTGGAGCAGGCCTTAGGCCCACAAAATGAGTTGTTGTGCCAGTTGGTTTGAGTTTCTCAGATTAAGAGTCCGAAGAATTCATCTCACCTCCATTCTTAAGTCTTTACTACAAAACCGGAAGTGAGAGAAGTGAACTAAAACTTCCGGTTTCAATATTCATCCATATCGAATAAAAAAAAAAATGATAAGAGAGAACGAAAGGCCTGTTTTGCAATCGATTTTCTCTCCTCAAATTACTCTTTATTCAAAACGGAAGTATAGCAATCAATCATTTCGGGTTTAAACGTTGATCACCACAAAGCAAAAATGATAATAAATAGCGATAAACAGTTTTTTGCAATTAATTAATCGTTTCAGCAAAATATTCAAACTACAACCTAATGGGCCTTATGCAGAGACGTATTATTATTATACGCGCATACGCTAACCGCTTAGCCACGAAGGAGCTCATCTCGCCGAATATAGTAGGCTGGGACGTTGGAGATATGTAAAAGGGACGAACACAAAAACATAAATGCTGCCTATTTGCAAATATCCATTGTCACTTCTATTTATCAGAAAGATATTTCTTTTAAAGCCAACAAAAACCTGGTGCAGATCCACATAGACGAAGTGTTCACCAATAGTCTTCGGTTTTGTCATGACATAGGACAAATGATGTGTTAAAAAGTTTATAGTAAAAATACTACATAACTCACTTTATTTTTCAACGTTGCACTATACACACTCAAGTTACTTTTCATAGTCGATAGTGGTCCATGTATACCGCCAGAATATTCAGTTGCTGCCAATGTATTAAAAACCTCTTTGAGTTCACCTGAAGGAGAAAACTGTTTTTCCTGGTTGTCCTTCAGGTTCTGGGTGTGGAACAAAACAGACCTCACACTACATTTTTTTTTGGATGACTACCAGTCACTGTGGAATACATGGAAATTTAAAAGCTGCATTACACTTCGCATCTAAAAATTGACAGGATACTCAATTACGTCACACATGTTCAGGGCTTACAGCCAGGGGTAAAAGTGGATCTGAAAAAGTAGGGGACACATAACGTCACGCCGTTCTCCTTGCCTAACTTTGCCCATTGTAATTTTTTAGGAAGAGAAGGGGCGTTATAGATATTTACATGGAAGTGGGGAACGACATTCCTCTGCATTCCCCCTCACTTTTACCCCATGGATCATTCATATTATTTTCTGCAATCTCGCTACTCGCCTTAGCAAAGAGATGGGTTGTAGGTGAAGTATGCACCTTAATATAGATCAATGTTCTATGCACGCAAGGACGCTGCCATACATGCTTAAATATGTATATTGGCGGAAACCGAGCACAAAGGCGGTATAGAGAAACTAATATCTCGCTATGTTACATACTTGAATATATAGTCTATATAAAAGAAATTAGGATTTAGATTTGTGGGCTTTCGGCATCTAAGGCAATGTTAACCGTCACATGTGAGGGATGAGGTCCCTCGACGAATCCACTATACGAGGAAAGGGAAGGAAGAAAGGATTGCGGAAGGAAATAAACGGCCTGGGACCTGTAAGTTAGGTACCACCCCTTCATTTGCATGGTGTAAAGAAGGAAAATCCAGGAAAACCGCATTCAGGATGGGTAGCCTGAAAAAACTTTTTACACTTTTTCGGCCGAGTGCCCCACCGGGAATCAAACCTGGGACCGCTCGCACCGAAGGCGAGATAGTTGGCGACTACGCTGCACGGGGCTACTGTACGAGAAATATAGC
Organism: Thermobia domestica; assembly: GCF_964235325.1. Classification (NCBI taxonomy): domain Eukaryota; kingdom Metazoa; phylum Arthropoda; class Insecta; order Zygentoma; family Lepismatidae; genus Thermobia; species Thermobia domestica. The sequence goes on along the minus strand of NC_137455.1, from coordinate 41,466,097 downwards.
ATAGAGTAAGGTATATGGCTTAGGTGTGATAAATCGTTTGCACATATCATTTGACGTTTGTATTTCTCACCAAAATGTTCCCCTTTTACTTTTAAGCTGTTCCTCGTACAAACATAAAATTCTCAATACGTATAATTCACATTCTCTAAGGGAAAAAGTAAGGTGAATAGATGGTAACACTGCTGGAGCATTGTTGTGCACTCAGTATTTGTTTTTGAAGGAAGTTCAAGCTAAACCCTTTCTATTCGTCTGAATGTAATCTCCAAGTTCCGTACCTTTCATTCTCATTAGTCGGGAAGAGTTTTATTTTTCTTTCTTTTTCTTTTTTCTTTTGTTTTTTCTTCTTTGGAAAATGTTGTGATGTGATTCCAACATCTTCTGCAATCAACACCCACTAACCAACACGCACAGAACCTTTGAAACAGCAGCAGATGAATGGAGAAACAAAGAGAAAAAAGTCATTTGGTACAATATGAAGCGGTTCTTCTAAGTTTTAATGTTAGTGAAAAAAAACACTTGTTCCTAATGTTAGTTCATTCTGGTTTCTTCTATCGATCACCTAATTCTTTTTGTATGTATTTTGTTGTATGTTTAAGTATACCCCCCTCATTTCTTCACGCCTCTTCTCAGAGTAATTTTACTCTAAGTTTATTGCCGTCAGACCACAATGGCTTTAAAAAGAAGTATAGGCAATACCATTAGTTTCTGAACCTTTGCCCAGAAAACATCGACCAACAGTTGCTTCTTTGTCTTCTTTTCTTTTTATTTTCAGTATTTGTTCTGTAGTAGCTAGTGAGTTTCGTTCCACAGTGGGGAAACTACATAATGAAATGGAGATGAGACGATTAGAAATCTTGCGAGCCGAGGTGTCTCATTGGTAGAGAGTTCTACTCTGGTGCATGTGGGCCCTCGGTTTGGTCCCAGCTCGCGCCAAGAGGGCTTTGTGGTGGACAAACACCGTGTACGTGGGTTTTCTGTGGGTTCTCTCGTTTCCTCCCACTTTCTTCATTCCACCATTTCATTTCTTTCTCATCATCACCGTCCCCTTTAGCCAGGCATAAACGTGGGACGTAAAACTTAAAGATTACGAATCTTAAGGAACAGGTGGCAGACAGATGATGTGTTCTCCATTGGATGATTCGGGACAAGAATTAGAAAACAATCCTTCATAAGTAGCTATCTATTTTGTACGCACTAACGTACATTAAGTTTTCCTGACTTGAATTTTGTTCCGAAAGATGCGGATATTAAGAAATATTGGAACGAACGAACTCATACCAATGTGCCATTTAATTATGTCTTACAAATATAAACATGTAATAGCGACATACGATTGACCAGTGGCGGCGTTTGAACGTTAAAAGTCGGGGGGCAAGACATGATCTGAATATTTGTATATCAATGTTGGTTTTCCTGGTTGATGCTAACACTTCGTTTGACGAAAGGTTGTATGACTAATAGGATACTATCTTCTTCAGTTAAAATACTGTATATCGTATTTCATATTTTATTAAGTAAATTGACAAGAGAAACGCAAGTAGGTACTAGCCCTTTGTACTCTTATACAACGATGGTGTAAGAAGAAATTTGATTCATTGCTCATGAACATCTTAAAATTCTGTCTGGAAAATTGTATGATCTAATTATTTAATAAGAAATTTGCAAAACAAGTAAATATAAAGGATAATATTAATCACAATAATGAATAATGAGCCTTGTTTTTCAAAAGTTATATTGAAACTGGGGATTAATGAACATCTTATATTTTTAATTCTACACATGCTGTTAAACGTATGTTATTACTCTTAGAAAGACAGTAAATACTACAAGCATATGCTACGACATTTAAATAAATACATTTGCAGCTTCCCGAAACATGTTCATTGCCATTAGGTGCAGTTTTCACTTTTTTGGAATACATCTAAACTCAACAATCTTAGAATTACTCCACACTCCAATTATACAAAATAATCCTAAAATCTAGAATTCTGTTGAATTCACTAAATTTAGTTGTTTATGCACTCCTACACCCCTAAACACATCACTTCACTAGTATATTACACTGTAGAACAATACAAAAGATAGAAGGTGTTTCTTGTTATTCTCTTTTTAATCAATATTCCTTACTATTAGAAAGAAGAAAAGACATTTCAGGAACTGTGAATTTTTTGCAATTAAAGAATAACTTGTGAAAAACTTTTCCTTTTTTTCTTTCTTTCTTTTTTCTAAATGGTATCTCAATTAGTTTCAAAGCGGCTGACTAACATATCGAGCCCTTGTAAGAAGAAATGAAAGTACGCTGGAATTGTGGATCTAAAATAGGTTAATTTTGGGCCATTTTCCGTGGCAATTAAAACATAATTCGTGCAGCTTTCATAACTCCACGGGAAGACAACCAATACGTACTCACGTAACGGCAAATATTATATGGCATCATTTTTTCTATGAACCAGTAATACATACAATAACTTCACATTTCCAAATGATATACAATGATAGGTCACTTCAAAAAAGTGAGGGGGCAACTGCCCCCCTTTGCCCCCCCTAAACGCCGCCCATGCGCTTGACCATTGTATTTCTTTCAAAATTCTAATCCAGTTAGACATATTACAAGCCAAGATGCAAGATGTCCGACTTCGAGATGGCGATCTACCCTCTAACGGATGTCTACTTTCTTCTGGTTTCTCTTAAGGTGCATTTGTTTTCTATCCTTTTACCTGTTTTACAACTACAATGTATCGGTAAATTTCAGGCTTGAAACACATTGTTCTGGTTTATTCTGATCAATCAGGTTTTCGTCCACTGCGTCCGTCTTTATGGACGGGAGCACTTTAAGTTTTGCTTACGCTTGATATACCCAAATTTGCTGAAAAGATACCTGCAAAACTGTCTTGCTAAGTAGTATCGACGGTGGCAGAAGAGTGTCGCTGTCAGTAGCACTTAGTTTCATAGAAAGGTTTGTGAAAATCCTGTAGCTTTTGTGATCACTGTTACGAAAATATTGAACTTATTTCATCTTTACCACTATTATTTAGAGCTGGTAGTCTTACATCCAATGTAACTATTAGTAACAATGAGATTTTGTTTTTATACTGCTAAAGGTTGTCGTTGTACTCTGAATAATACTTTGCGAATGATGTACGCATTATTTCCATGATTACCTCTTGAAACTTTCGTCAGAAGCAGGCATATAACATGGCAGTATTATCTTCCAATGCATTCTTCGGGTCTGCTCGAAACAACATAGGTATTTCTTTCTTTCTTTCTTGGCTCTAAAATAGGACACTACTCGGTGATGGGACATTCCTCTCCACGGTGTCACTCCAACTGCTCTTACAGGACATTTGTCGATGACGGTACCCTCCACCACAATTCTTCCTGAGACACTCCTCGCCACATCGAATTACCTATTGCCCCACCTCTAACTAATAACTAGGTACAAGCGTTCCTTAATAAAACATTTCGATCCTTTCCGTAAATATAAATGTTTTAAACCCTCTACATCTACCCCCTCTTCTTGAATAATTAACAGCAACTTATTATGATCTCCTGTAATTCATGTTTCATTCCCAACTACAAATCATTTTACCTGTTGGCATACCACTAACTTATGTATGTGTTCCTTAATATATAAATGTTTTTAAGTTGATTCCCTACTTAGTAATAACTGCGCATTGTTATTCCTCGTAATATCCTGTTGGCACACCTCTAACTAATGTATGTGTTCCTTAATAAAATACCTAGTTACTTTGATCCTTTCTGAAAACAGTTTAATTTTTTTTAACCTTCAACAGTCTTATTCTTTCTTCCAGTCTGTTCTGTTCCTCCTATGTATTTCATAATGTAACTGATTCGACATACTATTCCTTCATCTTCTGTCTTCCTCTCTTTTTTCTCTTTCATTCCTTCTTACTAAATCTAAAATCTCCCCTTCTATACTTTCTGAATTATATTTTGCTCAGCAACGTCTTAAAACTCTCTTTCTTATCAACTACGCTCTCAATTCCAGACCCCCTTCTTCCTTCTTCTTTTGTCTTTCTTTCATTCCTGCCTCTTCTCCCTTTTCACAAATCTTCTCTTCTGTATGCATTTCCTATCAATAATTGATATACTATTGAGCTCATTCGTGACTAAGCGGTTAGCATACGCGCTTTTGGCGTGGAAGACCCGGTTTCGATTCCCGGCTGGAGCTGATGTGGTTTGGATTCTACGTTAATCTGTAGGTCCCGTCTCATATAGTCTCGCTGTTGAAAGGTACGTTAAACTCAACTCAACTTGATATACTATTTCCATGTCCTTTTTTCTTCTTTCATCGTCACTGCTTATAAAGTTCTTTATCCCTACATCTACGTCATTACTCTTATAGTAGCATATTCGCTTAAAGCATCTGCGCCTATACCTGTCTTCCATGTACAACCTTGTATGAAATTTGCTACCAACTTTCTCTAGTGTGATATCCATAAAGTTTATCTTATTCTCCGCTTCTGC